>NW_022107407.1:12971343-12986633 GCF_000313985.2 Echinops telfairi | reverse complement strand
GACCTAATATCGGGGGTTTAAGTGGAGAGAAAATGTTTTGAGAAACGATGTACAAATGCACTTTACACAATTGATGTGTGTATGGATTGGGATAACAGTTGTATAAGCCCCTAATAAAATGTTTAAAAATAATACAAAAATGCCCAAAAGCAAAAACACAAAGCAAATAAAATTAAGTGATTTCCAACAAAAAGAGTGACATACATTAGGGACATCCACAGAAGAAGGGGAGTTCCTTATAGGCATTAAGATGAACATTTTAAATGATGTAGAAAAGCCTCCTTGTAATGTTGAGTTTAAGAAAAGGGAAATACAAAATTTCATATGTAATATTAATCTAATTAAAATAAAAATGGTCAAAATGCAGAAAAAATTAATTAAAACTCTTTAGTACAGGTTACTGATCATTTGGCCAAAAGTCACATTTGCTAAGGTGAGCACAACTATAATTCTATAGCTATCAAAAATTGGCTGTCCCCACCCTTGCAGAAGGGCCGCTGGGAGGAGACGAGCCAGTCAGGGTGCAGTGTAGCAATGATGAAGCATACAATTTTCCTCTAGTTCTTGAATGCTTCCTCCCCACCCCCACTATCATGATTCCAATTCTACCTTACAAATCCGGCTGGAGGCTGTACACTGGTACAGATAGAAACTGGAAACACAGGGAATCCAGGGCAGATGACCCCTTCAGGACCAGTGGTGAGAGTGGAGATACCGGGAGGGTGGGGTAAAAAGGGGGAACTTACGTATAACCTCCTCCCTGGGGGATAGACAGCGGAGAAGTGGGTGAAGGGAGATGTCGGATTGTGTAAGATAACAAATGTATAAATAATAAAAATGTATAAATTATCAAGGGTTCATGGGGGAGGGGGGAGCGGGGAGGGAAGGGTAAAAATGAGGAGCTGATACCAAGGGCTCAAGTAGAAAGCAAATGTTTTTAGAATGATGATGGCAACATATGTACACATGTGTTTGACACAATGAATGGATGTATGGATTGTAATGAGTTTTATGAACCCCCAATAAAATGATTTTTAAAAATGGCTGTCCCATTTCCAATATTATTTTTCTTTCACCATTGTATTTTTATTCCATATTTAAGATAAAAGGCATTTCTCTACCATTAATTACAATCGATCCCATAGCTTATATTTTTATCAGCTTTTCTTGCCAATAATGTACCCTAGGAGAATCAGGAAAGACAAATTTAAAAGTAGGCTTCATTTATAGCCTTTCAATTTAAATAGCTTAAAATAAAACAAAGCAAAACAAAGCCATAGCCTTTCTCCCTCTTCCTCTAGTTGGAACTGAGGGACAGAGAAGCCTGGGTTGTCTCAGTATGTACAGGGTTGAGCCTCCCTGAGTGTACAACATCCACCCAGGGCGCCATCCCAGCCATGGCTCTGTTTTAAGCCATCTTTCAAAGATGGCAAAGAAGCAAGGTGAAGGGTATATTAAATAAGGCAGATTTATTTCTGTGGTGTGAGGAGGATTCTCAAATAAAACATTCTCAAATAATTTCCTGTACCAGGTCTCCAAAATCCTCCCCTACCCTCTCTGCCCAACTCCTCCTGCTTATATAGAATCAATTCAGGTTCCTTTAAGCAGCTTTTTTGACAAACCCATATTCACCTTGGGGAAAGTTCAGGTTATTAGTCATTCAAAGCATTGTGCACCTTATATTCACAATGTGATTAGCGCGTTAGGAGCTTGGTTGGTGTAGAGGTGAAGGGAGAATCAGTTATTTTCGAGTGGGAGAGAAATCTGGGATGACATAGAAAGTGTTTCATCATGAAAGGTGAAGAAAGGGGAGTCCAATGGTGGTTTAAGACATAAGCCAATGACCCTTGCTTTGTAAACTACTAAGTACTTCACAAAGACCAGCTCCATTTATGATTGCTATTACTCTAATTATTAAAATGGTTTGAGAGTTGGGGGAGGAGGTCTCAAACACGGATGGGGGAGGGCCTGGGAACACAAATTTCCTCCATTACAATTTTTGCCAAGACTCCTTCACAGCAACCACCATTCAAACTATGCTGCCTGAAAGCAAGCCAGCCGTAGGTCCCCACGGCCTCAGTTAAGATGAAAAGACAGATTGAGTGGACACGGAATCCTCTCTCCTTTAAAGTAGTCCAGCTTCTTTGTCTCCCTCTACTTACCCACCCATGTCCTAACTACACCTCACAAAGAAGGCAGGAAGGGAAGGAGAACAGGAGGGGAAAGAGGTATGCACATATGTGTCCCCTAGTATAGACCCACTATTGGTGGGATTCTCTGTTTCTAGACACAGTGCTGAGTGGGTGCTATGTAATTCATATCCAATCTGCCAATGAATAATCACAAGGATAAACCTTGGTTTTTGCTGAAGTGAACTACAAACTACAATTAAGACTCACCAGTCTAGGACTGGCAGTCTACTAGGCCCTTCACCAAGCCTGCCTGTCTTTTGCCCTCCCTGCCCTCTTAGCTCACAGTTCTTATCCCTGGTGTAGGGATGCCAGAAGACACAGTGTTCCTCGGCTTTCTTGATGAATAAATGTAGCCATTATGATTCCACTCCTCTCCTGCCTGCTCCTGTCTGCCCACTTTCCCTGCCCCGGGCTCTCTGGAGAACACAGACAGTTCATTGAGAAGCATAACAAGCCATCTGATTGGTAGAGGGGGATAACGAAGTGATTTGAGAGCATCACTGAATCATAATGCATTATTTATGAATAGAATTTCTTCCAAGATGTTCACTCACCCTCCCCACCCTCTCTCCTCCCTGGAGTTTCAGGAAATGCATCCACTTGTATATGAAGCACATCTCTGGAGATGTCAGATAGAGCATTAGATAGTTGTCCCAATCTTGCACAGTGGCTACTAAATGACAAGGAATGGATCTTTTCAAATCTGTTGGGCTATAGAGCTGGAGCTCAATGCAATCCCTTCCCCACAAAGGGAAGGGTCATTTTTTTGCACTCAGAGGTACGTAAGGATTCACAGAAGGCCTTACTATGTCCAGGCCAGTTGTTTGTTTTTCTGCACAAGGAAACACAAGTTTCCAGAATGTTACCCATAGTTTATGGCATGTGTCCATACCAAATTCCAGCCGAGATGCTTAGCCCTGCATTATCTGCCGGTGCGGGGGCTGCTGCACCGCAGACTGCAGGGCAGAGAACAATCAGCTACTTCAATGCTTTGCTCCTCTCAGCCCCTATCTTGCGCCTGTGGCTGTCTTTAGTTGCGCACAGTCCATTTTTGACACACCGTGAGCCCATGTGTGCAGAGTAAATTGCTTATTAAGATTTTTCAACACTGTGACCTTTGAGAAACTGTCTTCAATGGTGCCTTTGGGTGCGTTCAAACTGCCAACCATCTGGCTAGTAGTTTAGTGCTTAAATGTTGGTGCCACCTCAGTGGAATCAATGGTCCATTCCAACTCATAGTGAACTTACAGGAAAGAGGTTCTTTACTCCAGGAACCTATCGGGCTCTCAAGATGGTAAATGTTTATGGAAGCAGACTGCTATAACTTTCTCCTACAGGGGTCCTCAAACCACAGCCCGCGGACCACATGCAGCCAGCCTAGGACATTTATCCAGTCTTCCAGGTGTTTTTGCCCGGTTTGTTTTTTTACTTAAAAATAAGATATGTGCAGTGTGCATAGGAATTTATTGTTTCTTTTTAAGCTATAGTCCGGCCCTCCAACGGGTCTGAGGAACAGTGTACTGTCCCCTGGTTAAAAAGTTTGAGGACCCCTGCGTGACTGACGGGTTCAAGCCAGTGACTGCTCGATTAGCAGGCTAGCAATTCACTGGTGTCACCCGGACTTCTTTGCGCCATCCAGGGACCTTACCTAAGAGATGAAGAAGGCAGGTGAGCATGATGTGACTTCCTTAAGAAATTCTAAATGACCAGACCATACCTACTGGAGAAATAGACAACCGAGGGGCCCTAAAGTAGCTCTGGGTGCATTTCCAAGATAGCTGCCTCTCCTATGGCCATGACTGTACACCAAACAGGGCTATAGTACCTTCTGAAAAGAGATGACCTGTCTATTTCTAAGGAGGTTAGTTATATAATCTACCAGGACCATACATCTCACAATTCTATGGTACGAATAGCAGTCCAATTAAATGATTCTTTTCTCAATTAAACAGTCATCATGCTCAGTCACTTGTTTTCGCTTTTCCACCACTTCAAGGTGTGAAAAGTGAAAATGACTTTATCCCGGGAGATCTGACTGAGAGGATTCTGGGAGAGCCACTTGTCCAGCTCCTTGTAGAGTTGGGAAAATGCATCACAATTGTATGCAGAGCTGCTGGGGTGCAGTGAACGAACTAAAGGCTGTGAGTTGAAATACTTGAGTTCAAAAAGAGTGGTATGTATTTTGATGATTTAACATTCCCTGAGTCAAAATTAAATCTGTCAAACATTTTTTCCCCTGTAGAGATCCTTTTACTGAGCCTTCAATAGAACAATGACAAATTAAATATTTTAAATAGGGAGCAGGGCACCGAATAGATTTGTAGGTAACTTCTGGCACTAAAGTTCTTTGAGGAAAGGTTTATGTTGTTGTGACATGTTTCTTTTTGCTTGAAAAATTCATATATACTATTTGTTTTGCTTGTTGGTTGCTTGCTAAGAATAAATTCTTCCTTACCTAAATCAATCAGATTTTTATCCTTCCCCCATATAGGCCTCTTCCTTTGTACAGAGATTCTCAAACTCAAGATACATGTGTTTTCTGGTCACGAAGGGGAAACGTCTTGGCTTGACAGGTGCTGCCCTCTCCCCCTACATTCAGAGGCAGTCCATTGTAGATGCGTTCTCACAATCGGAAGTCAGACTGTCTGGAGGTTGTAGATGCGCTCTCACAACTAGAAGTCAGGCTGTCTGGAGGTTGTCGATGCGCTCTCATAACTGGAAGTCAGACTGTCTGGAGGTTGTCGATGCGCTCTCACAACTGGAAGTCAGACTGTCTGGAGGTTGTAGATGCGTTCTCACAACTGGAAGTCAGACTGGAGGTTGTAGATGCGTTCTCACAACCGGAAGTCAGACTGTCTGGAGGTTGTAGATGCGCTCTCACAACCGGAAGTCAGACTGTCTGGAGGTTGTAGATGCGCTCTCACAATCGGAAGTCAGACTGTCTGGAGGTTGTAGATGCGCCCTCACAATCGGAATCAGACTGTCTGGAGGGCTCACTAAGATACACATTGCTTGGCTTTACCACAAGGGCTTTTGTCTCAGTAGGTCTGGGAAAGGAATAAAAAACTGTCATTTCTATCATGTTGTCAGATGATATTGAAATTCCTGATTAAGAGACCACATTTTGAGCATTATTGTCTTAGGGCAAGCTGACTCAGCCTCTCAGTTCCAGAGATGGGCTTCATAGTTATAAAAACTATGTAAGTCATACTTGCTTCTTAGTGGTTTTTCTGTGAATGGTCTCATGTTTGACCTCTGGAGATTTTAAAGGGTATTTTTTGTAGTTGCTGCTGCATCTTGGAAAGTTAGAATCAATTTCCTCTAATCTTCCCCTGAGGTGCCCCAGTGACATAATGGTTACACATTAGGCTCATCAGTAGTTGGAAACCACCAGCTGCTCCTCAGGAGAAAGAGGAGGTTTCCTACTTCTCTGAAGAGTTACCATCCCGGAAACCCATAGGGCACTTCTAATCTGCCCTTTAGGATCACTTGAATCAGAATCGACTCAGTGTCAGTGAAGTTTTGAGAATATTTTTGTGTGAATGTGATTTATTTTGTAAAATTTATTTTATTTGTTTTTTCCTTGTACTCATTATTAGTGTAATTGTTATTTTTTAACTCTGCCAAAAACATACGCAACAAAACTTTCTCCAGTTCAGCATCCTCTACATGTATGCTTCAGTGCCATTCAGTGTACGCAACCGTTATGGATATTCCTCCCAAATTCTCACCACTCTTAATATAAACTCAATGCCCCCTGAGCAAAACATTGTTCTTCCTTCACCCATGGTAGCCATTGGTCAACTTTGGATTTCTTTTTATTTTAAGTAGTTTTCTTGATATCAAAATACACGTGCCTTGTTAAGACACTTTTAAGAAGAGTTGTATACCTGTTATCACAAACAGTTCTAGTGCTCCTTATCCCTCCTGCACTCATTGTTTACTCCCCCATTCCCCTCCCCTTTCCCACCACACCCCGTCCACAACAAACCCCATTACATTGATTACTGTCTCTATTCATCCATCTATGTTCATAAACAAGGAAACCTAATATGAACATTAAAAAACAAAAACAAAATGAAGCATAACAAAGAAAGTAATAATCATAATAGAAAAATAAAAACTAAAATAAAGTGTAAGAAAGGAAAGACCACCATCAATTTAAAAAAGTCAGAGAAGAATTTTCTGTTATGGAACAAGCGAGAAATATTTGAGCCTAGAGCAAGCAAATTTAGGTAGGGTCAAGAGAGAGGTCAACTGGCCAATATCATATTATACCATTGTTTGATCTACCATTATCCAGTTTACAAGAGTCTCTGTCTGAGAGTAAAGTTGTTTGAGTCCCTTGCTTGTGAGTTGAGGAGACCTGCCGGAGGCCTAATCTTACTAAAGAGTCTTCAGAGGGATTTCGGGTTCCCTCTGCCTCAATAGCCTTCTACATATTGGGTGTTCACAATTAAAGCTCTGATACTTTTCCCTTCATCATATTTGGATTTTGTTTTTGTCATCTTTGAATCATACAGACAGGTGTGCTTCTTCAATGTGGATTTTGTTGATACCTCACTTAGATGGCCGCTTGTTTGAATACAAGTGCTAAGGACCCAGACATTCTTCTAGTTGATAGCCTGGTACCATCTGCTTTCTCCATCACACTTGGCTGTTCATGAAGGTGAGTATCAAGCAGGATACGGTTATAATAACTAACCATTCTTGGATTGGTATCCCCAATAAAGTGGGATTCCAGAATCATCTTCTTGTTCCTGGGTTATCAAAAATTCTGGTTTTTTTTGGTGGTCACATCATGACAAAAACAAAAATCAACAAGAACAACAAACAAAGAAAACAAAGGCAATCGGAAAAAGAGAGACATGAAAAGGGAGGGAAAATCCTCCAAACTAAAAATTTAAACAGCAGAAAACATGGGGGAAGGGAGACAGCGGTTGGCGTGAGAGATGAAAATAATAACAATGTACAACCTATCAGGGGGTTATGAGGGTTGGGGGGGGAGTGGGGAGAAAGAAACTGATACCAAGGGCTCAATAGAAAGTAAATGTCTAGAAAAGAATGAGGGCAACATATGTACAAACATGCCTGATTCAATTGATGTATGGATTGTGATAAGAGTTGTACGAGCCCCCAATAAAATGCTTTAAAGAAAAAAAAAGAAAGGAAAACATTTTCAGTCATTCCCCTGGGATGTAAGGCAATTGCACTGGTGACAGCATTAATTGACCTGATGTCATAGAGTTTAAGGTACTCTTGATATGAGGAGTTTATATAGTCCACTGAGAGCTGTGCACCTTGTGATGTTGCTTTGTACAGATTGATTTCTTAACTGGTTGAACTCTTTTTTTGCATTGAGCATTGGTCTTGGTGCTAGGAGAAATTTTCCTGTAACATTTCTTACAAGGGCAGATCCTTGCTTATCAGATTAATACCTGTCACTTTAATGAAAGTGGAGCATTGAGGTACTAAATGTATGATGGAATTAGGTGCCCTTTCATTAGATGCCCACTAAGTTACCAGTCTAATGACCACCCTTTCCACAGTCTTGGAGTGGCCATCTTTAACTTCCTCTTCCTTCAGGGAGTTTAGGTCCTAAGTCCATGGCCTACTGGTAGTTTTGAGGTAGGCCCAGTTCATTCCTTCTGGGTTTCCACATTGAGTCTTTCTGGTGTGGCCCTTGGGGGAATGCCAGCAAACATTTTTCTGATGAGCCCTTGTGGCATAGTGAGTTACATACAGGCTGGGCTGTTAACTGCAGGGTTCATTGCTTGAAATCATGGACCCACCTTGGGAGAAAGATGCTGCTTTCTACTCCCACAAAGATTTACATTCTCAGAACTCACAGGGGGAAGTTCTACTCTGTCCTAGCGTCATTATCAACTTGATGGCAGAGATTTGAGTCTTTCTTCCTCTGTATCATTATTATTATTTTGGTAGGCAGAGTGGGCAACTTTTCCATGATAAAACAAGAATACAAAGGAAGGAAGAGAATTTCAAGAGTATTCGCTCTGGCACACACCTCTGACTTTTTCAGGTTAGGAAAGACACTAATTTGATATTGTTAACCCATGATGATTTAGATTCTCTATTCCTTGCAGCTGAAAACATCCTAAATTACAGATAAACCTTTTTCAGAGAAACAACATTAAATTTACATCAAACTGAGGCAGCAATAGAGCTAAGTCACCATTCCTTTCCCCTAAACCTGCTATTAATTTTACAGGTTTGGTGTCTCAATCATACTTCAGAATCTACTATGTAAGACATTATTTTCTCTTAGGACAGAAGTTAGTCAACAAGAGAGGCCAGAAAAGAGAGGAGATTTAAACACTTACCCACGTCAATATTCAGAGGATTATCTTGATTATTCCTCAATGTCCTCAAAATCAGAATATAAATAATGATAACAACAGTAAAACAAGTATCCCCTATATCAATCTAAGGAACTAGATAACGATGTAGCTAATAATGCGGTTTTTTTAAAAAAAACCATTAGCTAGGATTACAGATACTAGGTATTGTCTGAAGTAGCCATCTGGATTAATTTAAGTGGATATTGCTGTGGTTGTTTCATAACCTGTTGTCAATTTGAGACTTAAGAGTGAACGGGTGGAGTTTAGCCTGTCAATCAGGTCGCAGCGTGATGATCTCATTTGGAGGTGCTAAGGAGATAAATAGCTTGCTGGAGGGAGTTATTTATTCTGGTGGACTCACTCCCTGTCAGACATTACTGACTACAAGCATGATGGAACCACACGGATGCAGCCAGAGCCCTGGGAGCTGGAGGAGCCACAAGGAGACCCTTGCCAGTGCTGTGATGCTTCTACCACACCTGGATCCACAAGACTTTTCACCCACTGACCTGTGATTTTCCAGCATTCGGCATTATTGCTTGGCTGTGTGAGTCTAAAGAGGAATTTATGGACTAGTATTGGACATATGGGCTAATATTGAATTTATGGACTCGATCTCGACTGGGTTGGTATGTTTTCTCAATATTCAATTTCTCTTGCATATAAAGCTTTTTCTTATACACATATGAGTGTCTATGAATTTGTTTCTCTGGTCTACCTAGACTGACACAGATGTGAAGAGGTGATTCTCCTACATCTAGTCTCCCTTCCATCCTCTCATCATTATATCTGGAATAAATGGAGAGCCCAAAGCCCAGAACCAAACTAAGTGCCATTGAGTCAGTCCTGACACATGGAGCTCCCTGTGTGCCAGCAAAACTGTGCTCCATGGGGTTTCAGTGGCCTTAAAGTATCCAATACAGTGACCCAACAGCTGATTGAGTCAGCAAGAATCAGGTGTTCAGCACACCTGCTGATTCCTTACATACAAGGTGGGAGAAATAGCTCCAGGTTACAGAGCCCACAATTTGCCAGTGTACTTTCTTGTTTGTAATTGCACACCTTGGTCAGCTCCCTTTGACATAATGCCTTTGAATTTTTCATTGCCACATCAAAATTCTATCTCCTGGTATATCAAGATTGAAAAAGTTGCTGCCATACAATTAAAATCCTCCCATCCCAGATGGTAGTACTAAGAGCTGAACTGAGTTTGTTTTAGTAAGTGTAATCTAGACAATAACTGTAGTAATCTCATGTATTTTGACTGAGGTTTCTGAGCCCCATTTATGTACTCATAGGCAAACTATCAAAGATTATAATAGATAATGTTAAATTTAGCCAATAGAGTTGATGCACACTGTAGATACTGATTAGTACACTGATTGCTTTTATACTCTATCTGAAAATACTTGTTCTACATCTTTGAACATGGAATTATTTTTTAAATGTATTCAATTTTAGAAAACATTTAAATATGTACTCAAATAAATTTCCTAGTTTCAACTCTCCTTTGACTGTCACAATGAATTCTATAACAGATTATAAAATAGGCAATGCAGAGATCTGCATGTCTGGGCGGACACACTGTGGACATGCAACATACAATTTGTTTTCTGAGGGTAATTCCCAAGATTTTTTCCTCTTTCAAATAGAGGATTTATTGTATTGATAAAGGTTAACTGTCAATACCATCCCAAAAGACTACGCCGGAATGTTGTGAATGTGCACACAATTAGTGTGAAAGCTTCAGAGTAATAATGAGTCCGGGAAATCCATTTGCTTTGGTTCTCCACTTCACACAAATACATTCTGGGATTCCAAATTTTTTGCTCCATGTGCGACTATGCCATGCTATCAAATTAATGTTAAAATATGTATCCCCTAACTTCTGATTTATGCTATCAGTGACAAATAGTAAAAAGGACAGACACGCCATAAAATGTATGGATGGAGTGATGGCATGCACAATGATGTCTCATAAAGAAGAAAGGATGGGGGAGTTATTTATTCTAGTGGACTCGTGAAGTAAAATACAGATAGACTGGCTTGCTAGCTGCGTGCCCAGAATCTTTCATAAACATCCCACAGTGCACCCTGTTGTACAGCAGCCATACATTAATTAGAGCATGCAGCAGACATGGCAATGTGTTACACGCACCCAAGTGCATCTTCATTTTTCACATGCAGGGTCTCACTAATTAAAATCCGCTTTGCAATTAAATGCGGAAAATTGTGTTAAACTTTCAAGCATGGTTAAAAAAACGTAATTATTTTTAGGGTATTTTTAATGCAAATGAAATTTCCATCCAAGTGAAAGTGGTTAAGGAAGGTGTTGGGATTTCTATTTCTCTCTCTCTGTACTGCTGCTGATTTTTTTTTTTTCGTGGATTATAGATGCTCCTCTCAATTGCACGTTGCAATGCTCCACTATCTCTCTGCCAGTACCTGGCTCGGTTCCAAAGCTTTTAGTGAGTGCTATCTGTCAAGGCATGAATAATACAGCCCCTAGGCTGTTGGCAGAATCCAAATGAGGCATACATCAGGAAGCAAGCACTCGACTTTAGCTCCAGAACATGCTCCAGTGAAGACAGGCAATTATTCACCCGAGGATGCCGCCGTGGCAATCACACTGGTAGGTGAAAAGGTATAGGAAATGAAAAAAAAATCTGAATAAGAAATATGGCACAAGAAGCCAGAGAAAATTTAATAATGCCCTAATAAAAAGATGATACTCCCATTTGAAGTTTTTAATTTTAAAGTTTCAAGATCAAATGATTTTACTCAGTATTTTCTAAATTGGGAAAGATTTAAATGTGACACCCAAACACCACATCTAACTTTTGAGTGTTGTCAACACCCAAATACACAAAGCTAGATTACGGGTCAATATATCCCCAGCACCCTCTGCTTGCTAAACAGATAGTGAAAGGTATTGTTGGGGAAGGGTAATACAAGTAAAGTCCATTATATTTCAGACACAAGTTCAGAGAATTCACAAAAGGGACAGAGGAAAGCAAAAAACAACAGATATGTGAAGAATGAATCTATTATTAAGAGTGCTTTTTCTGTTCTTTTTTTCTGTACATGGAAATTTACCCCCAAATCACTATTTTGAAATAAGTAAGTGAATTCACTGTATTTCAATGGTCCAGTATGTGTATAACTAATGCAAGTAAGGCTAAAATCTCAGTTTAAGTATATTACTTAATGCTAATCTGTAATTGACTGTATTACATTTTGATGATTCTTATTTCTAATTTTAATTGGGGGAATAAAAATGTTAAAACAAAAACTAACCACTATTTGATTAAAATTAGTTTCTATTTGTATACTCATTTCTAAACATCAAGTCATGTCTTATCTTTAACACAAACCATACATCATATCAACACAAGGAGGAAAAAATATGCTGTGAATATATGCCAATAAAATTTTCAAATTTAGTCAAATGTTCAAAAATAGATTTTTGAAAAAATGCCTTGAATCTAGGCTTTGTAGCTACTCTCTTACCTGTTTATGTAACATTCTGGATTAATAACAGCTCCTTATCAGGAATGAGTCTTGGTAGTATAGTGGCTATGAGGTGGGCAACTAACCACAAGGTCTTCAGTTCAAAACCACCAGTGGCTCTACGGGAGAAAGACTGGGCTTTCTACTCCCACCACGAGTTAGAGTTTCAGAAATGCATGGGGGCAGTTCTGCACTGTGCTCCACCCTGTACCAACCCCAGGGCAGAGAGGGTTTGGCTGTATCGGCTACCTGAGTTACAGTGAGTGGTATGTGCGGTTCCCTTCACAAGACCCGATCCTTCTAGAAAGATGTCAATTTAAGGTTAGGACGTTGCCAACAGAAAACAAAGACCCTAAGTCCCTCCATATGGCCCAGGTCCTCTTTTTAGTAATCAAGAGTCCACCCGCCCTTGGCCAGTAGCCTTTGGGACTGCCTCAGCACCAGCAGCAGGCTTAAGTTTCCAGACCTTCTGTGTTGCACATACTGGGGCTTACACCTGGTCATGCTGTTGTCTTTGGTTCTTCTAACTAGACACCACGCTTAGAGCCTCCCCTTCCAACAAGTTCTCAGGGGAAAGGAAGTGGGGGCGGGTCAGGAGGACAACCGTGGCAGCACCTTCCTAAATATCAATTTAGGTGGCTTCCAAGAATTCCACTGTTCCCCAGCACCCATACTCTGGCATCCATCTGCAGGAGCATGGAGCTTTCCTTCCATCCTTGGGCACTTCAAGTGCTTACAAGCCACGTGTCTGCTGGCACACTGGGGGAGGAAGTCATTGAGAGAATGGAGGGTTGAGATAAAGACGGTTCAGAAAGTTCACTTCCTCTAAACTCGGAGATCTAAGAACTAAACTTTGGGGAACTCACTATGATTGGTATTTTGTGTATTTATCTATAAAGGAAAACTATGATTGAGGCACATTTCTGAAACCCATAAATATCTCTAGTTTTCTCTAAGCACAATCGAAAGAGTCTTTATGGCCTAAATTATAGAATATATGGAGGCAAACACTCAGCAATATAAAAATCAAAGTTAAAACTAAGCGATCAGATCTGTCATATTTAGAAAAGTCATAGTTAATATTTTTGTTTTATGGTATGAGAATAACTTCTAAACTTCTAGCCCTGGTTGTAGTTTGAAACCACCAGCTATTCCCCGAGCAAAAGATGGGGCCTTCTACTCCTCTCTGAGTCAGTATGGATTGGTGACAGTGAGTTTTTGATGTCACAGTTGTATGTCAGCAACAGAAAGCTTCAATTGAGGGGGGAAAAGGGTAAATTCATGTGCCAGAATAATATTGATGTTATTAAATATTTTAAAGATAGTATTAATTCATAAGAGTCCTCACCTTGATCAACTATATTAGGGTATAAAAATGCTGACTGAACTTGGGTCCCTGCTGTGGAATGTAAGGGCATGGGTATTCAAAGGTATTTATCTACAGTGTCAAGAAAGTTTGTTTTCCCTGGAAAATTGATATAATCCTTTTATCAGATAATTAGATGTATATAATTCTTTATTTTCTTTTCCTGCCTTGACTGCCCAAAGACTCCAAACTAACTTTATTATTATATTAAACTAAATAAATATATTATGTTATGCTACAGCTTGAATTTCTTAAACAATTCTCTTTTCCCCTTGTTATTCCTAGTTTACCTTTTTCAAGTTAAGTTTTAACTGACCACTTGTTATCAACTACTTGAAATGCTTTATGATTTATAACTATCATAACCTATTACAACAAATACAATGCTTATGAATAAATTACCACTTTTCAAAACATTTTGAATTAAACTAGAAACGCAAATGAAATAAATGACAACTTTTATACCCCTCCCCCCAAATGTAAACAAGATCTTAAACTGTCAATTCTTTCTACAATTGTTCTTTTCTTTCACAGGTATTGCCCAGTGACTGATTCTTCTCTATGATTGCTGATTTCTTATAATCCTACAACCCTGATTTTAGCATGCTGGACAAAATCCAAAACAATCAGTGCCCCCAAATATGATGGAGAACCACACAACCTACTGAAAATGTATACAGCCACCGAGGACTTCCTGGTGTGTATGCACTACAACACAAGTAAATAGTACATTAAATTTTTTTTCTTAGACTTTCCCCCCATGTTACAAAGAGATTAAATGGTAGAGATATTTTTATACCACTGGGGATTCAATTAAAAAAATTCTGGTGCTTTTTAACACTATTGATGCAAAAATATGCCTCAAGGTACTTTTGTATACTCAAATAGGTATTTCAATATACACATGATGTATTTTTACTTGTTTCTGAGCTTGTTATATGTGAATAAAGTGAAATTTTCATCTCAAGTAGAATACCTTCATTTAAAATATGTTGTTAAAATATTTTAAAAAGCAAATGATTTCACTGAAACCAAAGCCAAGACTGACACATTTCTTTCTCCATAGGAATTTAACAGTAAAGATAATTTAGAATTGTGTGAAGTGATTGTGTTTGTGCATATGAATAGATGTCAGGAGGAGAACACTTTTGAACTCAAAAAGTCTTTTAAAAATCAGGGGGGAAAAGGCTGATATAATTGAAGGCTTACAAATTTTAAGCCGCAGTAATCCTAAAATAGTAATTTGTAAATGAATTTATCTATCAGGATGAGCATATTTTTTAATTTAAGAAATTAAAATGACATTTAGTTAAAATTGGCAAAATATGGGCCTCAAATTATAAAACATAAAAACCCTTACTTGATACGTCAATGAGATTCCTCTGATGAAACGGTCTGTACAGTTGTAGACCAAGTTTTAGAATGGTCATTAGTCAGACACACTGAAGCCCTCACTTGCCCAGTTTCAGCTGGAGGAACCTAGAGCCCAGAAAGATGAGCTGGCTTCTTCTCCAAAGTCCCTCTGGAACCTGGGTGTCTTCTCTGAGAAACAGTTCTTTTATTGGTATATGCCACATTATATTTCGTAATGAGCCATTTCTATTAAAAATCATATGCATTATAATAACTATATATAATATGACATGGCAAAAATAATGGATTATTTTTAAACTTTAAAAAACTTTGTTGAATCCTGGTGGGGACTGAGCATGATAGTGGGACAGGAGGAGAATGAATGGAAATAGAGGAAAGAGCTGGGAGGCAAAGGGTATTTATAGAGCTCTCGATAAAGACATGTACATATACAAATATATTATATGAGGATGGGGAAATAGATCTATGAGCCTACATTTATAGATTTAG
>NW_022107407.1:12899311-12970285 GCF_000313985.2 Echinops telfairi | reverse complement strand
CAATTGATGTGTGTATGGATTGGGATAACAGTTGTATGAGCCCCTAATAAAATGTTTAAAAGGAAAAAAAAAAAAAAAACTTTGTTGAACAGATTTTGCGCTTGCATGGCTCTGTGAATCCTCCTTACAAGTCTACCCAATTATTTCCTTTAACACGAGGAAGACAAGGGTCCTATTTTTACCCATAAGATAAATGCATCATTTAAAAAAATAATAAACCATATCTAAACGTTGAAATTCAGACTATTTCTAGCGTTTTACCTCAGAAGGAACATGCTGACTGGTCATATTCTACTCGTATTGAAGACCCACTCGATCTACCTTTGGGAACAGTTTGTTTGTGTTGTTTTAGGAACAATTATTTGAAGCAGGAAAACATCTTTCACATACAATATACTTATGCATACATATCTCATAGGGACACAATGATATCTATCTTTTATTTTTAATACATATCAGTGGAATTAACTTGATTAGTACAATGATGTTTGAAATGATAATTTAGAATAGAAATGTCCTAATTTTCTAGCCAGATTGTCGTTCTGAACTTATCTTTACTTTGTATCCAATTAACACTGCTTAGTCAAATTAAATAATTTCTTTAAGTAGCACTATGATGAAATTTAACAACTGACTTCTCAAAAGATGAGTAGGGGAAAATTAGATTTTATTCATGATTTACTATACTTTTTCACTGAAAATATAAACCTTGCACCTTTTAAACTTTTAAAGTTTTACATAGTGAATCTTTCTTAAAATAACATAAACTTTGAAAAGAAATGACAGATTTTTATGACATAGTTCAATAATTTACTATTTTATTATTATGTAACAACTATAAGAACATAATTTTAATTTATGTTGCTACACTTCCTTAAAAAATAATAAGTGACCCTTTTCTCTCTCTCTCTCTCTCTCTCTCTCTCTCTATATATATATATATATATATATATATATATATATATACACACACACACACATATATATATCAGATAAAATATGATAATCATTTCATGATGGAAAGCTCATTAAAAATGATCTGACTTCTCAAAAGCTAGCATGGGGATTCTAGGAGCAATTTATAATTTTTCCCTTGATTTTACTGAGGGACAATGAAAATAATTGCTTGATTTCACCCATAAATTAGTGTTCAACTGAAGAGGAACTAAAATGTAAGGCGGCGAGAAAAGGTCATTCTGAAGGGCTGCAGTCACACCTGCTTTGGAATCTGAGTTTTGATTACATGTGTGTGCTTATTGGTGGCTTGTTACATGCAAATGCTTTTAGTTTTAACAACCAACTTTGTGAAAAATGATTTATCACAGCCTATGAATATTTCTAACTCACCATAACGAAAATCTTCCCATTGAAAGGTAAATTGCATTTACATTAAAAAGAATACAATGCTTACTTATATATAAAAGGAAGGGGGTGGAACCCTTAAAAGATTCATCTGTAAATGAACTTGAATCATAGTACCTAAGACATAATTTTTCTGTAATGTGTTTTTAGCAATAATTACCCAACCACATTATTTGCTAGATGTTCTTTATACTTATCACTGTTAAAGACCCTAAATCACAGGATTTATGAGGATAATATAATCATTTAAGTTGCAAAGTTTCATTAGCATGAGGTGTCCTAGACTTGCATCTCAAGAAGTAACCTTATCCTGTAGCTGCCTAGGCGCCAGGCGAAGACTGCTTTCCATGCTGAACTCTGATAAATTATAGATGCCGTGCCAGTACAAAAAGGTCAATAAGGCCACATTTTAATTCACCATCCATAATTGACCATCCTGCAGCTACCAGAATGTGAAAATTGCCAAGTAGCAGTAAGCCTTCTCAATAAAATAGAGAGAGAGAGAGAGAGAGAGAGAGAGAGAGAGAGAGAGAGAGAGAGAGTTGCGGTGGGTGGGGGGCTGGGTATGGGAGTTTAAGGCTAGTCATAAATTCCGCCCATGAAATGGTGTGAAAGTCTCACGTTTTAAAAATCCATCCAAGACACAAAGATCGAACGCATGGCCGAGAAGAAAAGGAGGATACCACATCTATTGTTTCCCAAGAATACCGAACCATTCCTTTTCATCTTTGGGTTTGAGTCTCTAAATCAGGCCACTTTAGACAATGTGATTATCACGTCTTTTCAGTTACAACGTGAAAAAACGGCATCCATTACCTTCTGTGTCTTGCATATTTGCCACTAACATGACCACTGCCATCACAGCCAGGGGTGGGACAGCTGCAAGAGGAAAGAATTAATTACACAGGTGTCGGTGTGCTGCAGACAGATTACACTGAGAGAGAGCTTCAGTGGGTATTAGAGAGAAGGAGGGCAACAAAGACCAAAGAGAGGAATCAAATAACAGAGGAGGGGAAAAATGAAGGGATGCTTTTTATTAGCAAGTCTCAGGGGAATTAATTTCATCAGTGCAGCCGGGCATGAGCAAACCGCCAATGAACTTGAAAGTGCATTATGCCCATTAAAAGGCACGGATTTTCTAAATTGCTAATGGGGATACATTTTACCCGCAGAGCACTAACCTGAACAGCTCTTGTATGGCTGGTTCCACGGGAGCTGCAGAGAGATGGAAAAATAGATAAAAATTTATCATCTATTACAAAGACTCCTCTTCCACCGAAAATTACCACAAAGGTTGTGTAAGAAGCAGGGGTCAGAATGAATCGTGCAAAGCGATTCTGCGGGATGAAGGTCACCCTGAGCTGGGCCTCCAGGGACTTAGTGAAGCAGCAAACGTACCTCGAACACCTTTGGAGCGTGTGCGATGGCGCTTCTCCTCGGGATCCACCTCCATCTGGGAACAGATTAGCAGGCAGTCAATGCTCTCATCCTGCATGCACGGACTATCAGTGCACGGGGCGGTGCACTCGCCCTGCCATTTTATGGACAGTATTTTAATCCTGTTTCACTCTGTAAAGGGAAGCCCTCTACAAGGGCGGGGGTGGGGAAGACAAGGGTCAGACTTTCTAAATGTATTGTGAAAAACAAAATTAAAAAAGAGCAAACCTTGATTTTGTAAGGAACATTTAATCTGGGGGTCACGTGTCCTCTGCTACAGGACAGAATTCAACGAACCTTGAGGTGTGATATATTTATTCTCTTTAAAAGGGCTTCATAATTATACCACGGGGTGATTTTCAGTTGGAGTTTGTACCAAGAATATAAATTTATAAAACAAGCAAACAAACAAAGCCCAGGTTCGCCGTGAACTGGAAAGGCCTGACGTGAGTTAGTGCGTAAGAGGGAAGAAGGTAGATCTAGCGAATCCCGTGGGAGTCAGAACTCAACTGCACTGCCTCGTTTGTCTGGGCCCTCGGACGTTTCCTCCCTTTGCCAGGCTGCAGTCTTAGTATATTTCCACCACTCTTCATTGGCAGGAGATAGTTGAGTTTTCTTTTTCTGACAAATTTTCGCCTTACCCAGGCTCTGGCTTTCCCAGGTATAACCAAACAGCTGAGGGACAAAATTTACCACTGAGGTTTAGTGCCTTTTCTGTCTAATGTCTCGGATGTAATTGTCACCTATTTTTATCCCAATCGTTAGTTGTTTTTTTTGTGTTTGTTTTTTAGGAACCTAGACCCTGTATGTCTAGTATCTGGCACCTGTCTTATACATCAGAGATAATCAAGAGTTTTCAAGTATTACCTTGCTTAATTCTCACAAAACTTTTGTGAAGAAGGTATGTTGATTATATCTATTTCACAGATGAGAAAAAGGAAATTCAAACCTAGATCCTCTGGGTTAAAGGTTTTAGGGTATGGACCTGAGACGAAGCCATTTGTCTCAAAACACTGCATTAAACAAAAGGAACTCATTGCCACATGGATGAGTATGTATTGGTATATTTGTGCACCAAATATTCCACAATGTCTGAAAAATTTCCAGGTCCAAAACTGAATATTAGGATTCTACTCATTATAACAAAGGGAGAAATAAAAGACAGGGAGTGAAAAGGGCATTATGCAAGCGAACAAGATATACCTGTGATTAGAATAAACTATTACCAAAGCATGATTCTCAGCAGATATAATAGCAGAAATGGTAGTAATTAAAAAATGCACTGAACTTAATTCTATTCTGACATACAGGGGGTCACCAGGCATTAGAATCACAGGTTCCAGTGCAAGGAGATAGCATGAGCATGATTTGAAGGGGCAGGGAGGAGAAATGATTGTTTTAAGGCTACTTAAAGATTAGAAGGGGGCAATATGGAGGGCCTAGAAATATAGGGGAGGAAGTTGGGGCTACTTCTACTCCCCTAAAGAGTTCAAGTCTTAGAAACTCACAGGAGCAGTTCTGCCCTGTCCCAAAGGGTTGCTGTGAGTCAGCACCAACTCAATGGCAGTGAGTGATTTTGGTTTGGAAATATAGTAGAGTGTCAAAAGATTATTTGGGAAACAGTTACATTCGAGAGAGAACCTGGAAGGGGAATAGGACTGGGATCCAAGAACAAGTTAAGAGAAGACTGATAGTTATCTGAGAAAAAGGGACACGATAGTGGCCAATTATTTATGGTGTCATCTGTTGTCTAATTCCAAGAGCATAATTGTCCAGGGAAGAAAGAAGTGAGAAGAAAGACAGACATTTAAGAACCATTTTGAATGGAAGAGTGAGCATGATGTAGTGGTTTATTGGATTACGGTAATTTCTGCCTTGTTTTCTATTACTGAAGCATATGCATAGGGTTAAAATCTCTGAATGCAAGGATACGTTTAAAATTGATATTTGTAATATAAATAAATACTTTAAAATTGATATTTGTAGTATAACTAAATAAAGGACACCCCTGCTCATAATCTAGTGCTCTAAACTTACTATTTCCCATGAAAACATTTTTAAATCACTGCAACATTTTAGCAAGGCAAGAGGAGCTAAGAGGACAAAGGGTGCGCTAATATTTAATGAGCATTCAGTGACAGAGGACTTTCCATTTCACAGGCTCCAGAAAAGTACATTGCCTAATGTTCACTGCACTTGTTATATAGGACTGAGGAAACAGAGATAATGGGAATGAGTCCTACCCTTGAAAATATTCAAAATTGAGTTATAACTTTTGCTAGAGGAGCTCAATTGAGAAGTGTTCTCAATTCAGTATGACGAGAGATTGGATGAAGAACATCCAAACTGCTGGGGCAGCAGAATGAGAGTCTTGTAGTTGTTGAAATTTCAAGCTGAGGTTTGAAGGGTTAGTGGAGATTTGTGAAAAATCCATCATAGGAACTGCTGTAGGTCACAGATTTTACTTTGTCACACATGGGGCTTTTATGAGTTCACTGGTTTCAAGATTTCAGGTTGATAATGTGGGGTGTATGTGGGGAATACGTTCCTGGTAGAGGAACAAGACGCACAAGGACACAAAGTTTTGAAGACACTTTGGTCTTTTCTGGGGGGTGGGGTGGGGGGTGAGGGGAGTAAGTGTTGTATTTGAGATAAGGAGGACAATGCTAGGGAGTTTATTAGATTTCCTTCAGTAGAACACATGATTATCTTAGTTTTCTAGCAAAGATAGGGCCAGTCTTATGCTCTTTGCCAAGCCCTTGGCTTATGCATGCTTATCCACGAATTGATGAATAAACCTACATTTGTAATACCTCTCTTCTTTCAGAAGCTTATTTTTGACTAAAAGTATAGTGAAACTAGCTTCTCTCTGTGCTTTTAAAACTTGACCACATATCTTAGTGTTTTCCTTTCAAATATATTGTTTGTATATTTTTGCATATCATTGAACAACCTTATTTACTTCTCTCTGGTTACTTATTAAATGAATTTTATTTTTCCTATGGCACTAACATGTCCATCTGGCCATGTATGACATTTATATCATGATTGGCGATGTTTTTAGACTCTGTTTGATCCATTTATTTATTTGTTTATTACACAATTAATACTGTTTGGATTGTGATAGCTTTTTAACATGTTTCACTCTTTGATGAACCATACCCCTTCATTATATAAATTCAGAGATACTTGGTATAAAACGTATAGCTCAGTGCCCAACACAGTACAGACACTAAGTCAAAGCTGTTCTTCTCTTCCTCCAAATCTGAGGTGTCCCAGCACTGTTTCACAAATTTCGCTTGCAGAGATGGTTAAAAATGGACACACCATCATAGAAGTGTGAATTAAATAGAAGCTTAATAATACACACAGTCTGAGATTATAGATGACTTAAAAATGGTAGTATTTGTACCAATCATGAAGATGATGCCATTACTCTGTTCTATTCTATCTGAGCCCACTAAGAGTCGGAGTGGCCTTCACAGAAACCAACAGCAAGGACATTTAGACCTCACATATCTGGCCCAAGGCTACCTAACAACCATGGTTTTCTTCACACCGTTTGCTTCTTCATGAGTTCTCCCCCCGGCTGCATTCCCTCCCATGTTCCCACTTGTTATTTTGAAGTCTTTGAGGAGGAAAAGGGGGCTTGTTCACAGCTGAGACTTTCTGCCAACTAGCTGATGTCATTAGTAGCATCAGGTAAACTGCATTTTTAAATGAGTTCTTATGTTATTTCTGAAACTTAAATTGCTAGAGTTCTAAGTAGTAATTAATGGATCAGAAGTGTTTTTCAAATATAGTAATCTGTTTTTCCTTGGACATTAAGAAAGTTAGTGCATATTATCACTACCACTAGAGTGTTCTAGTGACCTTTTAAAATAATTTACATTTATAAAAGTCATCCTAAATATACTACTTTAGCACTAACTCTATTATTGATAATTCCTGTGTTTGATTTTATAAATTGACATTAAAATCAATAAATCTGGCTTGAATAGTTAAAACTTTGTCAGTTGATCCCCTTCTGATGCATGTTTAACCCGATCTGGTTTTCAACATTTCCTGTAATTTTTGTTTGTTCTTATTGCGGTTTTTTTCAGATGTGTCTGTCATTGGGGGTCACCCTCTTGAATTTCCATTATATGAATCCAAGGATTGATGAACCTAAAAGAACAGCAAGTAGAATAAGGGTTTCCTGGTTGGCTGGGGGGGGGGGGCGGTGTATGAGAGGTACATTGATGGTGGTGGGGACTAAAATGGAGCCAATGCCAAGGAGTCCAGGAAGGAAAATAATGTTTGGAAATTGGTTGTGGTAGCAATTTTACAATACTGCTTGATGTGATTGAGCTATGGAAGGATTTCATATATATATTAACTCCCAGCAACAACAAAAAATAAAGTGCAGAATATTTAAAAATCATTATTTTAATTGTTAAAACACTTTGTCTAAACACTAAGTATGACTTCAATACAGTATATAATTTCTAATTCTTAATGATCCTTACAGGTGAATTTTTACGGGTTAAAATTTTTGTACTTTCATGAAAGAAAATACTTGTATTTGTAAGATTTACTTTTGAACAAACAGAAGTTATGGGAATGATTTATTAATGTGAAACCAAGTATAATATCTATCAATATCTAAATTTTTTTATTTGGAGTCAATATTTATTTTATTATTTGATATCCCCCTGACCCAAATAAAATGCACACTTGAGCCTTAGTAAAGACAGTAAATAGATGTGAAAAAACTCTAAAATTCCTTTAAGCTTTGATGATTACTATTACTTCAGATCGTAACAGTAAAACCCAGTAGAAGAACTATACTGTGAATTATACAACTGTGAAAGTCCACCAATATTCTCTTCTTAACATTCTTCCAACCGATGGTCTTGAACATAAGAACAATTGTGAGCATGGCACAGGTCCAGGCAGTGTTTCATTCTGTTTTATACAGAATTTCTGTGAGTTGAAAATGAAACTCACTGGAACTTAACAACAACATCTCATCACTTTTACCGGCACAACCTTTCAACCAAGAAAGATAGGGCCAAGGGAGATAGATCACACTGTATGCTGTTGACAGTTCTTACTCTTACATGCAGAAACTGAGCTCCATTTCTCTCACCCCTGCCACAGTCACTTTTTAATTATTCAGGAAGAAATGATCTATTTTTGTCAATTATCTAGACTCTATCTTTCACCTCCTGCTATATAACTTTTGATCATTTTACTGATCACTAGTAACATCAAGAAGAATGGATTGGAGAAAGGACAAGAAGTAAAGCTAAATTTATAGAGTTGTGTTTAGAAAGTTTGGAAAATGGTATAATGAGAAGAAGCTTCTAGCTTCTGTACAAATAAAGTTGAAGATTAAACTATATGTATATTTTAGTCTACCTGCCATATTTCTATAAATTATTGTCTCTTAGGTAATTGAGAACTGACCCACCCAACACATGCACAACTTTACTAATGGAAAATGATTCTATATTTCAATTCAAACCAATGAGTCCACCTACACAGATCATCACAAATCAGAAATAATATATGATAATTATGTTCAAATCACGTTTTAACATAGTACTCCAATGGCTGAAAACTGCTTTAACATTTTTCTGATTTTTATTGACCTAAATGTAATGTGAGCACATTAAATATTTGTAATTTCTATCAATAAGAATTAGGTTGCAGGTGGACATTGGGCCTTGACTCAAATACTCCTTCAACACAAGAACACTTTGTTCTAACAATCGGCATTCTGTGATACTCACATTCCTGACACGATTGCTGAAGACAAAAGGGGTGCAAAAGCAAATGTGGTGAAGAAAGCTAATGGTGCCTGACTATCAAAAGATACAGCGTCTAGGGTCTCAAAGGCTTCAAGATAAACAAGTGACCATCTAGTTCAGAAGCAACAAAGCCCACATGGAAGAAGCACATCAGCCTGTGTGATCATGCGTTGTCGATGGGATCACATATCAGGCATCTAAGACCCATAGCAAAGCCATATCCAAGGTGAATGGTGTGGGGGGCATGGAGTAAAGACCCAATGCCCCTCTATAGACCATTGGACATCCCCTCACAGAGGCTTCACAGGGAAGAGATGAGCCAGTCAGGGTGCATTATAGCACCGATGAAACACACAATTTTCCTCTAGCTTTTTGGTGCTTCCTTCACTCCACTATCATGATCTCAATTTTACCTTACAAATCAGAATAGTCAGAACATGCACAGAGACAGATAAGAGCCCACAACACAGGGAATCCAGGAGAGATAACCCCTCAGGGCCAACAATGAGTAGAGATACTAGGAGGATTAGGGGAGGGTGGGGGAGAAAGGCAGAACAGATCGCAAGGATCTACATACAATCCCCTCCCAGGGGGATGAATAACAGAAAGTGTGTGAGGGGCGATGGGGGATGTTGTAAGATATGAAAATATTAATCTATAACTTATCAAGAGTTCATGGGGGAGGGGGAAGAAATGGGGAGCTGATATCAGGGGCTCACTGGGAAGAGAATGCTTTGAAAATGATGACGGCATATGTGCAAATGTGCTTGACACACTGGATGAATGTATGGATTGTGATAAGAGATGTAAAAAGTAATATTAATTCATATTAAGAGCAAAGAAAGCTTTATTTTGAAGATGTTGCAAGTTTTGCAAGTTTTCATTTGTCTCTTCCTCTCTCTTTATCAATGACAATGAACCAGTGTCCTGTCCATCCATCCAAGACTGTTGTATATGTATGTGTGGGCTGCAAGGGGCAGCAGTCAAAACACAGACAAAATAAATATTGATTTTCAAGGAGTACAAGAAGGAAGAAAGTATTTTGAAAATTATTGTGGTAGCGATTGTACAACAGTGCTTGCTATGACTGAACCATTGAATGGTATTATATCCTACTGCTGTCTGATTATATCCTAATAAAATGATTTTGGGGCAGGAGGGGCGGGGAGGAAATGTTGATGAAAGAAAACTTCCGTTGTGGGGAGGGGGGATTAAGAAGCAATTGATGATAAAGCTATAGTCCTCCCTCAGGTATAGCACAGAGTATGAAGTTCTTGTAGTGATACAGAGATAAAGCACCTTCCTTTGCACTCAGAACCAAAGCATTGGACATGTTATCTTCACTGATGTGTGATTTTGTAGGTAGTGCTCTTTAGGAAGTGTAGCGCAGTATAGAATTCATATACTTGAAGCTTAGTAAAATGGGGAGACTTGAAAGCTAATTTTATTTTATGAACTAATCAGTAAGTAGTAAACACCCAGTATGTTAATTAATTAAAAAAACTGTTTATAAAGACATGATCTTAGTGAGTAGTATCTTAACTTATAATTGAACAAAGAAAACATTCCTTCCTTCTATGGCTATTAATTTCTAGTAATTAAATATGAAGAAGGTGTATATATTATATCAAGTTAAAATCTGACCTTCAAACTTCTTAATCTCCCTGGGCCCTAGTCATCAGTCTTAGGCCTCTGATAACTAGCCCCTAAATAGGAATTTTTAAGCATAACAGTTAGATACTTGTACTCAACTATGAGAGTAAAACATAGAGCAAATATTTAAACATTTGACTGTATGTTTGCTCTTGAAAAAATCTGTAATCTTCATCTTCATTATTATAATACATCAAGGATGGCCTTTTTGCAGATATAGGAAGTCTTTTGAGTCCTATAAGGAAAGTGGCCTTATTCCCCCAATTCCTACAAGAATATTATAGATACATAATCTGACAAATAATATTTATGCCATTTTTTAGGACAAGACGCAATCTTCAAGATGAAATCCATTACTGATACATGTAGGACATTTGGAAATTTTGCTGGCATGCTTAGAAACAATCCTTTAAATCAAAACAGTCTTTGTAACTTTAGTGTGCATGCTTTCTGTAATGCCTGAAAACAGTAAAATTAATACAAGTATTATCATACGACACTAAAAGTAAATCTTTTTAAATAGTATAGATCAAACTTTTAATAGGATTCAACATCTAATTAGAAACTTAGCACTCTAAGACTAATGCTACTAATCTTAAGAAAATAGCAATCAAAATAATGACAGGTTGCAATAAAAAATGTCCTGTAATAGACATCCTAGAGAGAAGATCCATCAATTTGACACAGTAAACTTTTGCAAGAAGAAAACTTGAATATGCTACTAATTAAAGCACTTTGCAAAAGAGAATATCATGCTGAAATCTGACCTCAATATTTGTTCTTAGTCTCTTCATTCCAACACACGTGCACGTGTGTGTGTGTGTGTGGGGGGGGGGGCGGACTCATGTGGGATTGGAGGCTGACCCCAGAAGAAGTAAGGAAACAATGGCAATGACATCTTGTCTTGTCTCTCGTCATCTTAGCTCATGGTTAGTCTTTTTTTTCATTTAATTAGGGGCTCATACAACTCTTATCACAATCCATCCATACATCAATTGTTTAAAGCGCATTCTACATTCATTGCCCTCATCATTCTCAAAACATTTGCTCTCCACAAGTCTTTATCTTTAATCTTATATAATCCTAAACAAGTGAAATGATAAAAATGCTGCAGAATGTAAGAAGGGGAAACAACTTTATTTGTTATGTTATAAATAAAGCAAGATTTATATATAAACAAGTGGCCATCTAGTTCAGAAGCAACAAAGTTCACATGGAAGAAGCACACCAGCCTGTGTGATCACGAGGTGTCAAAGGGATCAGGTATCAAGCATCAAAGAACAAAAAAATCATATCATTGTAAATGAGGGTGAGTGCAGAGTGGAGACTGAAAGCCCATCTGTAGGCAACTGGACACCCCTTTACTGAAGGGTTGTGGGGAGGAGATGAGCCAGTCAGGGTGCACGGTAGCAATGATGAAACATATAACTTTCCTCTAGTTCTTAAATGCTTCCTCCCCACCACTATCATGATCCCAATTCTACCTTACAAATCTGGCTAGACAAATAGGAACTGGAAACACAGGGAATCCAAGACAGATGATGCCTTCAGGACCAGTAGTGAGAGTGACGATGCCTGGAGGGTGCAGGGAATATGGGGTGAAGAGGGGGAACCGATTACAAGAATCTACATATAACCTCCTCCCTGGGAGATGGACAACAGAGAAGTGGGTGAGGGGAGACATAAGACAGTGTAAGATATGACAAAATAGTAATAATTTAAGAATTATGAAGGGTTCATGAGGAAGTGGGGAGTGGGGAGGGAAGGGAAAATGAGGAGCTGATATTAAGGGTTCAAGTAGAAAGCCAATGTTTTGAGAATGAGGATGACAACAAATGTACAAATATTCTTGAAACAATGGATGTATGTATGGATTGTGATAATAATTGTACAAGCTCCCAATAAAATGATTTTTAAAGAAATAAAGCAAGATTTAAATTTTTATTCAATATTTATTTTTTTCATTTATGGTTTTCAAACATGTACTGTAATACTGAAACAAACAAATAAATAAACATAGATCTTTCAACCAGTATGACTCTAATGGCTAAACAAAAGTAGGCAAACAGCAAAGGTATATTCAACTGCTACAGACGCAATTCTGACCCATGGTGATTCTATAGGACAGGGTAGATCTGCCCTTGTTTCTTTCTGAGACTCTAAGTCTTTAGGGAATAGAAAGCCTCCTCCTTCTCCCAGTGAATGGCTGGTGGTTTTGAACTGCTGTCCTTAGGATTAGCAACTTAATGAACAACCTGTAAATTGCAGGGGCTCATTCTTAAGGTACACAGATCTATGTGAATCAGAGCATGTCATGCTGCCTTCTCTGCTGTAAACCTACCCTTTCCTGGATTGCTTTTCTTCACTTAGTGAATTCTAAGCATCCTCCAAAGCCATGTCCATTTACCACACATCTACTGATTTTGTATCTTTAAATACTAGTACGGTGTATATGTTCATCAAATTAAAATTTGACCTTCAAACATTTAAACTTCTTGAAATTTGGGCCTCGGCTAATTATTTCCTTGGCATTCCACTGCAAAATGGTGTAACCCCTCAAACTCTATGGAGCAGTGCTCCTACTCTGTGACCCGTACGATCACTACGAGTCAGGACGGACTCAATGCCAACTCAGAACAACTGTCCAGTGCTTCAAATTAGGTCCTTCTTGCTGCTTATCGGTCCTACCTGGAATTCTGCCTTATTTGTTAGGATATATCTATTCATGGTATTCCAAGTTTTCATATTTGGGCATTTCCTTAGGTCCCTGTTGCCTAGTGTCTTCACTGAACTCCTAAAACTAGAAACATGCTATTTTCTTGCTGTGATAGCTATACAATTTCATGTCAACTTGAAAAAAGAATGAAGGGGTGAAGTCTAGCTTGTCAATCATGTCACAGCCCGATAATCCCTCCTTGTGGGGGTGGCCTTCTCCTGAGGATTCTGGGAACTTCCTCTCTCTTGATTCTGCCACCAGAAGAGGTAAGCCACTCTCTCTCTCACTCTCTGTTTCACCTTCCTGCTGACAAGCCACCTGGAGCCATGCTGTTGGCAGCCAGAGCCCTGGAGATGCTCCCACCATCACTGGATCCACAAGGCTTTCCCTCACCGGCTTGTGATCTTCCCGCATTCAGCATCATTGTGTGTGTTGCATGAGTCAGAAGAGCAAGCTATAGACTAGTGTTGCACATGGGGCTGAATATCAAACTTATAACTGAATCTGGACTGGGCTGGGCTGTGTTATGGATGCATAATTACTTCTTGATAAAGTTCTCTCTTACACACATATGAATATATCTAGATTTGTTTCTCTAATCAACCCAGCCTAACACATTATGGTACCTTGGGAGGGGCCCACTAGAGAAACAGATCATGAAGATGGAGAGTAGATGCTAGTTTGACCTCCGCCTCAGGGTAGCTTTTCTTCTTTGGCTAGCCAGAAGTCAAATATGACCATGCGGCTACTAGGTTGCTTTCCAGGAAGATTGTGGGAAGTTAAAGTTTTGAATATTTTCTTTGGTTGTTGTCTTTGCTTATTCTTGCTTGAAATGGTGAAAATGAATATGATTAATGTATATTTTGAGATCAGAGGGTGAAATCGCCCTGTGAATTTCTCAGAGACCATGCTGCTTAGTGAAAATGGCTGATAAAAAGTCAAAACGACTGAAAGAAGGCCCTGGCTTGATGCAGCCAGAGGCCTAAGCCCATATTTGTATTAATAGAATAGTCTAGATAAGGTTTAAGATAAGCTAGATAAGGATTGAACTCGACCGGATTTTAAGAACTGATTTTAGGATCTGGCTGTATTAGGTTTATACTGTTTTCTTTTGCCGATTGTTATTGATATAATGATTGATAGGAATGATTACTGGGAAGTAAAGAGCATTTGTAAGCTCCATGTTTCAGCCACCATTTTGAATCTTTAAATGGGTGTAGGACATGCCTGCAAAAAAGGGTTTTAAAACCTAAGCTCCATCCAGTGTCTTGAGTGCTCAGGGCATTCTAAGAGACTTGCCTGGGAGGCTGTTGACAGATTGAAGGGGGAAAAAAGAACCCTTAATATATTTTTTTTAATAAGTGGTTTGC
Source organism: Echinops telfairi (assembly GCF_000313985.2). Lineage (NCBI taxonomy): Eukaryota > Metazoa > Chordata > Mammalia > Afrosoricida > Tenrecidae > Echinops > Echinops telfairi. The sequence continues at coordinate 12,955,952 of NW_022107407.1, read as the reverse complement.
CCCAGAAGCTGGAAAAAATTTGGAGCCATGAAGAAACTCTCCTCTCTAGGACAGGCCATCACAGGTAGCCTGAGGGCAGGCAGAAATGCTTGCTAGGTGACCATCTGGATTCACTTGTCTAGTGAAAGTGGGAGAAATGCAACAAAAATGAGACTGACTAAGTCAGGCCACTGACACCTGTGGGCCTGGTTTACAGGGATTAGAGAAGAAGATGAGAGAGGGGTGGCTAGTCTGAAGTTCACTACCTAGCCCCAGGGGGCTTGGGTTGTTGAGAATTTGTGACACTGTCCATGTTCTAAAGGCGAGACGACCAATGGGCATGCTGGTGAGGCTAAGCAAGGTGGCCCACATTGAGTTGACCAGAACCCGAGCAGATGAAGAAAAGATTTTTGAGTCTGTGAACTGGTGCATTATGCTGTTGAATTTATGGATGGCTTATCCTGATTTGACTTTGCTTATGGATGCAGACTCACAAGGTTCCAACTGGAATGACGATTCTTCACATCAAAGAACATGCTTGTCTTCTCATAGCACTGGGTATAGAAATTGGATACCCAAAATAGGGAAGATAAAGGCGTGCCAAACTTCTCCCTGGGGACTATGCCCCATCAAGGCTCTTCATCAGATCGTACATACTTGTTGTCTGATAGGTTATTCGTTCTCTCTGTGATTGATTTCCAGTGCTGGCCTCTCTTGACTTGACGTTCTGATAGAAAAACCTTCCTGCTGTTCAGCTTGACTTGAGATGTCTGTATCTTATGGAAGTTGTGCTTGGAAGTACTTGCCTGCTCTCTGAGGTTAAAACTTTGACAGGCAGGTTTGTTGGAATCACAGAATCCACTAGGCAGTGTTTCCGTAGGTGCCCTATCAGCTCCATAGTAGAAGAACTTCTATTTTACTTCACTGATTTAACCTCAATGCTTAGAATAGCACTGACACATAGTAAGCACTCACTAGATACTTGTTATATTGATCAATCAATATTTACTTCATCTGACTAATCTATGAATGACAAAGACAATTTTTCAAAAATGTATAAAAGCATATATTTAAAGCTATCTGTTGTTCTGTAATCACATACACTGGTTTGGTTGAAGCAAAAGCATGATACTATCCAACGACATCTGGTTAAGTGAGGATTTTGTGGGAAAAACATCCCAACAAATTTATATAGATATAAATTTAAGAAAAAATATTAAGATGCTGGATGTTGAATCAGAGAAAAAGAACAATCTTTGTGTTTTAAAACTCTGCATTTCCTTCCTTGAGTGTCTTTTTCTCTTCTTTCTGCCTAAGCAGATTGTTTCTTCTGTAAGTGTGCTTAAGGAACACAATGTGTTCATGTGTGCTTCCCCCTCTGCACACACTCATAATACCATTTTCTAGAAAAATTTCCTTTCTCCAAACTACTCTATGCACAGGCTACAACACAAAATTAAGCCCTTAATAGTTCTTTAAGTAAACCATGTATTTATTTTGAAAGTCCAAATTAATTTGTAAATTCTATGAGAAATGGGTACAAAATGCGTTCTTTATATGTCTCAGCACCTACAATAGTACAGAATTGTTTAATTGTTGGTTGAATAAGTTAAATAAATATGGAAAGAAAGAAACATTTCTGAACAAATGTGGACCATTTTTCTGGCTTAATAATAAATGTAACATTGTAAAATTTGCAAACGTTTGATTTTAGAGACCCATATACAAATGTATACTCATAAGCATACACATGCAGATAAAGAATCAAAATAATATAATTCTATCTTCTCCCTCATCCCTACATTTGCTCCATGTCAACCTTCAATTAACCACCAAGAAAATAAAAAGCAAACTCATTGCCATAAATCCTAACTCAGCAACCTTTCAAGACACCAAGGGCTGTCATCATAATTGGAACAGCAAGTCTCATCTTCCTCAGAGTTGCTCGTGGGTGTGAATTTCTGACCTTGAAAGAATGAAAGACTGTGCAAGTGAACATTGTTTCAGTTTAGCTTTGGATGTCCTCAGTACCATGATTTGCACACCCTTGGACATGACAGAAGGCTATGCATAGGAGCTGGAGGAGTGCTGCTTGCTTTGGATTTTGAGAAGCGAGTAAGATGAAAAGGGGAGCAGATTTTAGAGTCTTGACAAGCCAAGGAATTAAGTATGGCAATCTTGGAGAGCAATGGGGGGTTAAGTTATAGAAGTGTATTGGTACACAAAAGAGGATGAATTTTACTCCATCAGATACAGGGATCCAACAAGGAGTTTTAGTCATGGACTATGATTCAGTTGTACCCTTCAGATGTCTGGCTCAGGTGGGTGCATAGAAGACAGATTTAAATGTGGAAAATCATTGATTTCAAAACCAGTTATAAGACTTTTCAAATAGTCTCAGTGAGAGGAGAACACAATTGCTGTGAAGGTGACTATAGGTGACAAAATCATTGCACACAGTTGAGGTATATTTGGGAGATCTCATGATTAAGGAACTCTGGTGCCCTTCTACAAATTTAGTGTTTACAAATTGAGCTCTGATAATTTCCCCCTCATCATAAGTATTTGGATTTTGTTATTGTCATTTTTCAATCACACACAGGCTGGTATGCTTCTTGTGTGTTGACTTATTGACACCTCACTTAGATGGTTGCTTGCGTAAATACAAGTTTTTAAGATGCCAGACACCAGGCACCATCTGCTTTCTTCACCACAATTTTCTGTAGTACCCTTATATTCAGGGATCTCTTCATGAGGATGAATATTAAGCAGGGTCATGTTGTAAAAACTGTTCTTGAAATGAAGCTAGAATTAAGTGGGATCCCAGAATCCATGTATGGGTTATGAACAATTCTGGTTTACTTTGACAGTCACCTTATGACAAAAAACAAAACAGAAAAACCCCACCACCAGTAACAAACAAAAGGAAGAAAAATAAAAAAGCCAATGAAACAAAATAGAGAAACATTGTCAATCATTCCATTGGGGTATAAGGCGATTGCATTGATAACATCATCAATTTATCTAAGGTCATTTTTATGGTATGCTGTTAATTGTGTTGAGGAATTTTCATTCTATTTCTATTTTATTGAATATTTTTAACCAGAATAGGTGTTGGAATTTGTTGTGTGGTATTTTATCTGCATCCATTGATGTAATGGTGTCCACTGACTACCATACATTTACTATTTTAATGCTCTCCTTGATTTTTAATGACATGTATTAGAGCGGTAGACATGGTTCTGTCTTTGAGAAAAACTGTTAGTGAAAATTTTGCCCTTTAACTAACCCCATTGTTCTTTTAAATAGCATTGAGTCACTAAAGAATCTAATATGTACAACTTCATGTACCATGGTCTGAAGCCAGTCTATACTTGTATAGTTTCCTTTTTCTCAACAGTGTTTTAAATTTGATACCATGGGCTAAACTAATGACACTATCATGCCCCAGGGGAGATGATTTATAATGTTCTCTAACATAAAATGATAATGATGTCTCTAAAGTTATATATATTAGATATATAAATGGATTTGGGGCTTGCACTTAATTCCAGTCACAATATAAGAAAAAAATAGTTCTTGTAAAATGACCTTGATTGATAGTCACCCTCAAGAAGAGATCACTGGAGACATGGGTGCTACAGCAAAGTGTCATAAAGAAATCAGATCATGCTTAGTTATTGTGTCTGGGGTCTTAAAGGCTTGTCTTCAAACAAGTATTTATCTCAGTAAGTCTTCAGCTAAATCTGCAAAATGAAGAAACACACTAGGCTGTATGATCTAAGGACTGCAAATAATAAAATCCAAATCAGGAGAAGGGAATGGGTTCAGAGCTTAAATTCTGAACACTGGTTTGCAGAAGGCCATGAAAGACAGTGGAATCCCAAATCCATTTGCAGGGTCCCCACTTGGGTTAAGCCTCTATTGAATGCCCTCTGACCATACTCCTCGGTCAGGTGTGAATAACCTGGTTATCATGGCAGATGTAGTTAGATAAAATATAATACCTTAAATTTGATATCCCTTTTGTTGCATTTTAAAGTTGTTTCAGTTTTTAATATTTTATGCTTTCTTTTCAATTGAGGATTTTCTCTGTTTAGCCTAGTCATTTTGGTTGTTCACTTCCTATTTGTGTTTTGTATAATTTTCTGTATATGAGATCCAGGATAGGTAAATCTATGGCCATAATAACTCAAGTAATAATTACCTAGAAGTATGGCAGAAGAGGTTGGGGGACATGGGGGGTCAATAACAATGAGTACAGTAAGAACATGTTCTGAACTTGATTGTAGTGATGACTGCACAACCCTTCTTAATATGATTTAACTATAAATTATATGATATGTGAAGTGTCAATTAAATGATTTATAAGTAAATGAATGAATGAATGAAATAAGAAAAATGAAAGAGTTTGAAAAGGAAGAAACCATATTTAAGGGGCAGAAAAAGGAAGCACCGAGAAAAAAGGGAGAGGATCAAGGCAGCCACGTAGTAGCACTTGTGCTAGCTCTGGCAGGAATGCAGAGCTAACTGGAAGCACACACACTGATGCCCATGGAAAGGCAGTGGCAGACATAGCTGAACATGGGGATCGTGAGATCTTCATGGGATCAAAAAGGAGAAAAAAATGCAGGGAGGGGGAGGGAATATGGAAGATAAGAAGAAAGATAACCAAAAGAGATACAAAGAAAACAATGATGTAGGGCTATGGGAGTTTGTCTGTGGGAGTGAATCCCACAGACCACGAAGGGAAGAGGTGGAGCCCTGCTGAACACGGAAAAGTAGTAAGGACAAGGAATAGAAAACAGAAAGGAAAAATGTGGAAGAAAGAAAAGAGGGATAAGATGGTAGCACAGTGCTAGCACAAGTGCTAGTAAATGTGGTGCTCAATCACAGGAGTGTAGACTGTGTGCTGTGGAGGGGATGATGTAGGTGCCATCACCTTGCAGGCAGCAGGAGGGCAGATAGTGAGCACTCTCTGAATGATTGAAAACCCCAAACAACAGAACAAAAAAGTGAGGGAAGAAGAAAAGTACAAGATGTGGGAGAGGTGGGAAGGTAGAATTGGAAGTGGACAGTGGTTTAACCACTTGCCAAGTGAGAGAGGTTGTTCGCATCTCTGGTCTGCAGGAGTTTGTGCAGGGTAAGCGGGGGCTTATACCTCTTGGAACTCTGGTCATTTAGGGGGTCATTTAGGGGGTTGTCCATGAAATCCTGGTGAGTAGAGTTGGCTGCCTGTTCTTGCCTGATCTGAGCTTTCTTTGCAATACAGTGAACCCTCGCCACTTCGTGCTTCGACTTCCGCGGCTTCACTCTATCGCGGTTTTTGTGTAACAGCGCATGCTCTGTCATTACTGCCACTGATTGGCTCATACTGTACACGCTTCTGTCTGTATCGCTACGTATCGGAGCTACGTATCAGATGCATTTTTGCTTTTGTACAGTGTACTGTAATTGTTTGCGATTTTTAAGAAATTTTATCTAAGCCCTATGATGGCTCCTAAACGAGCTGCTTCTTCTAAGCCTTCTGACAATAAAAATAAGCGCCAGAGGAAGATGCTCACCATCCAGGAAAAGGTAAAACTTTTGGATATGATCAAAGATGGCAAGAAAATCGTGGAGGTTGCACGCCATTGATTACAGTATTTGTAAGAACTATGTATAATAATACTGTATGTGAAATATGTAGTACTGTAAACTAGATGCCATAAATAATATAATAAATAATAAATAATTATAACGTCCAAAATGTTTTACTGTATTTTCCCTCTTTCGTTAAATAAATTGGGTAATACGAGTGTAATGGTGACTAATGGGTGTTTTTTCATGTCCTCTATGCTCTAACTATGAAAATATTTGATTTACAAATAAGGAATCCTACTTCGCAGAATTTCATTTATCACAGTAGGGTCTAGAACCGATTAACCGCAATAAACGAGGGTTCACTGTATTTCAAAATGGCTATATGGCACTGAGCCAATTGGCAACTCATCATTCTGTTCATTGTTTCTGTTGTTTCATCCTCTAATTGGTATTTGATTTACTTCATACTTTTCTTTTAAGGCCTGGGTGCTAGGAGAGCCACCTGTATTTGTTCACTGAGTTTCTTGGGTCTTTGCTGCAGAGATTCTGGTTAGCATATATGCCTAATTTGGCATGATGCTTCCTCCCCTACTCTAAAGCTATCACAATTTCTTGGCACATAACCGACATTTAGTAAGTGCACAATAAACTAGTGTAATCTTGGAAAGTATGTTGAGCCATGAATTTCCTTTGGAAGTCTCCAAGTGGATTCTAACATTGGATAGGAATAGTCTGTCTTTTAATGTATAAATTGTTTATTTTCACAAATAGGCACTACTATATTGTTGTCCCTAAAATTATATTTGTATATTGTTATAATCTGAAAATACATTTAATCTTTCTACAAACCCTGTTAAGTACATTAGAGCTCCATTTTAAAAATTATTATTAATCAATTTATTGGGAGCTCTTACAAATACCATAATGTTCTATAGTTCAATGATGTCAAGAAGGGTCGTATAATTGCTACCACAATCAGTTTAAAAAACATTTTATTTCTTCATGAACCCCTTGGTGTCAGTTCCGATTTATCCCCTCCCTTCCCCACTCTTCCCCCCAGGAATTATTATTATTTTGCCATATCTTACACCATCTAATCGATCCATTCACATACAATTCTGTCATTTGCTCCCCTCAAGTGCATCTTATATAGTCATCAATGCTATCAGCTACTCTTTCCCTTCCTTCCCCCGTTTCTTCCCAGAACCTTTGAGGGCCATTATTCCTATTACTATTTCTGAAGGGTTATCTATCTTGGCTTTCATGTATCAAATGACTTAATTATACAAATGAACATACACCAATCTAGCAGGATTAATGAGACAAAACAAAAACCACAATAGTAAGGGGAGGAAATATTAAAGAACCAGAAGATAGTTATATGTTTTATCAGGGCTATCCCACACCCTGGATTAATCATCCCTTCTGTGTGGCCCTTCTTAGAGGGATTTTCCAATTTTTAAGATGGGAAATGATTACTTATTTATTCAACTAGTATATATTTAGCACCTACGATAATAGTACGAGACTTTGGGTGATGGAAATAGTTAAAATACTTGGCTACTTACTAAGTGGTGGGAGGTTCAAGTCTGTGATGGTTAGGTTTCTTTATCAATTTGGTGCACTTTTGAGATGATATGGGTGGAGTCTAAGATGCCAATCAGGTCATAGCCTAATGATGACTCCTTGGGGTGTGCCCTTTATATAAAAGACCAGGTAGAGGATTGGATTTTCTCTTTCTCTTGCTGCTTTTCTCCTTCCTGCTTGCTTGTACAATCTATCTAGCTTCTGGGGTCGGTAGTTCCTGTGGTCTGTTGATACCGGGAACTGTTAGTGCCTTTTGACCAACAGAGATTTCCTTAAATCTGTTCCCACTTCATGTTCTTGTTTCATCAGCTGGCAGTGACATGGATCTGGAATGGGCCTCCAGATGGCATCTGACTCATGGACTTGAGTTGCCCTGGGCTGGGCCGTTTCCTTGACAGACTTTTATTTCTCAATCTAAAGTTTTTTCTTAAATATATGCCACTGGTTTTGTTTCTCTAGAAAATCAAGCCTAACGAAGAGGAGCTGCCTTGAAGGAGATCTACTTCTGAAAAAATCAACCATTGGAGTAAAGTTCCACTCCAACACACACAGGTGTGCTCTGAGTTAGAACAGCACATTCATTTAAGGACTAGCAAAATTACCAGGTGTATTCTTCTAAGTGCTTGATACTTATTCACTTGATTGGGCTTCAAAACCATTTCACACGAGAAGTACTATTTTTAGTCAATTTTTACTGATGAGGAAGCTGAAGCTGAGAGAGTTTATGTAACTGCCTACGTGAAGTAACATGCAGCTAGAAGGTCCCAGAGTTGGAACTTGAAGTCATGGCTCTGTAGTCCTTGCTCTTAAGCAGCATGTTCTTTGACCTACTATTATTCATATTATTAGATGACATCCCCAAGGCTGTGTGCTCACACTTCACAAATGACAGAGTTGACACTCAACCTCTGTTGTTTTGTATACAGAAAAAGAAAATTGTGAAAATACAGGAATTTTATCTTTTAGACAAATATATATTGCAATAGAAAGGAGTGGTAGTTACATAATCTGGTGTCAATTTGAGAGGATTACGAGTGAAGGGGTGGAGTCTGACCTGTCAATCAGATCATAGCCAATGAAGTCTCTATGTGGGCATGGCCTTCTCCTGAGAATACTGGGAACTCTGGTATTTTCCTCCTTGGAGGGGGAAACACCTTCTCTCTCTGCTCACTCTCTGAGATGATGCTCTACTGACAAGACATATGGCACTACGCTGATAGACCCGTGCCCTGGGAGCTGGAGAAGCCACATGGACCTACCCTGATGTAACCAGACCTCTGGAGCCAGAGAAGCCATGTAGAGACCCCTGCCAGTGCTGAGATGCTTACAACGCCACTGGATCAAAATACTTTCTACCCACTGGCCTGTGTTCCTCCTGCATTTGGCCTCATTGGATGTGTTTTGTGAGTCTGAGGCGGACTTTATAGATTGGTATCAGACATATGGGCTAATATCGGGCTTATGGGCTTAGACTGGAATGGGTTGGGATGCTTTCTCAATATACAATGATCCTTTATATAAAACTCTCTCTTATACATATATGCGTGTTTATGGATTTGCTTCTTTAGCCTACCCAGACTAACACAAAAAGTTTCAGCATATAATAGGAAATCTGTAAATTTTGATTAAATGAGTGAAAGTAAGAATGGATGAATGAGTAAAATAATTATAATGAATAGATGCTTCTCTGTCAGGTAAGCCTTGGACTGCTAACTTCAAGGCAGGCATTTCAAGCCCAGCATTTCAAACCCACTCCAAGGGAGCGAGAGGAGATGATGCGAACCTGACAAATATCTATAATCTCAGACACCCAGATGATCAGTTCCATGGCAATGGGATTGGGTCGAGGGTTTTTAATACTTCCCTTGGTTGGGTACATTGTTAATTACTCTTTATCAATGACTGTGTTACTCTTTTAAACATTTTCATAATACAAATAAAGAATTGCCACACACTCACACAAGCTGAAGAAAGAATTACACTTTTCCTGCAGCCCCCAAAGAGAAATTTATCTGCACAAGAATCATGAGTATGCTATGGGAAGCTGAAGATCCAGAAGATTAGGTATGAGAGCTGCCATGTTGCAATCACGTGATTTTATTCCAAAAGGAAAACTTCAAAGCCATGATATTTTTTCCAATAATTTCAAAAGCAGCCACAGGCTATTTTCTCATAAGAAAGTCTTGAAGTTTCTTTATTCATATAGTGATTAGAAGCCGAGAAGCTAATAAAATATTTGAAAGCAGTTTAAAACTAAACCAAAGTTTGGAACCTTTCAAAGATGACTACAGGTTTATCAAGACAATACTTACACTCGAACACCAAAAAATGACAGCAGACACCAAAGAACAAAAACCATCATTGTGTGACCACCTTCCACACATAAACGCTGAAGACGAATGTGTGCATAAGTAAGTGTGGTGAAGAAGGCTGATGGTGCCTGGCTATCGAGACCTATAGCGTCTGGGGACTTAAAGGCTTGAAAGTAAACAAGCGGCCATCTAGCCCAGAAGCAACAAAGCCCACATGGAAGCAGCACACCAACAAGTGTGATCATGAAGGGCCAAAGGGACCAGGCTTTAAACACCAAAGGTGGGGAGGGGGAATCATATCCTCATCAATGAGGGTGGCGCGTGATGGAGACCCAATGCCCATCTCTAGACAATTGGACATACCTTGCAGAGGGGTAGTGGGGAGATGAGTCACTTAGGGTACAGTATAGCAATAATGAAACCCACAACCTTCCTCTGGTTCTTAAATGCTTCCTCCCCCCAACTACCAGGACCCCAATATTGCCTTGCAGACCTGGTTAGACCAGATGATGCACAGCGGTACAGATGGGAATTAGAAACGCAGGGAATCTAGGACAGATGAACCTCTCAGGACCAGGGGTGACAGTGGCAATACCAGGAAGGAAAGGGGTTGAAGAAAGGGGGAATGGATCACAGGGAGCTACATATAACCTCCTCTTCGGGGGACGGGCAGCAGAAGGGTGGGTGAAGGGAGATGCCGGACAGTGTAATATAAGATACAATAATAATTTATAAATTATTAAGGGTGCATGGGGGAGAAGGGAGGAGGAAGGGAAGGGGAGGGGGAAAAAAAGGAAAATGAGCTGATTCCGGGAACCCAAGACGCAAGCGAATTTTGGGAATAATGAGGGCAACAAATGTATAGATGTGTTTTATACAATTGATCTATGTATTGTGATAAATTGTATGAGCCCCAATAAATTGATTTAAAAAAATGATGTTTGATTTTATTCAATTAAAGGAAAGCCGGAAAATTTGTATCCTTAAAATATCTGTTTCTCCATTTATATTGCTATAATAAAAGGTGATAGACACCTAAAACCTAAGAAAAGTAATTTTGAGAGAAGCACTAGAGCATTTGAGAGAAGCATTTGAGATAAACAGAAACAACCCAAATCCACTGCCAGTGAGTTGATTCTAAGTCACAGCGATCCGACATTGGGTTTCCAAGATTGTAAGTCTCTAGTAGAACAGGCACCCTTATCTTTGGCTTTTGGAATCTGTTTTCACAGAGCATGTCTCAAGCTAGTGAGTTTACACTAGCTGCTAATGGAAGAAATGACAATGGTGACCCATGGCCAATGTGGAGCTATCTTGAAGCTTCATTAATTCAAAATAAGTATTAACCACCTAGCCAGCTAAAGTTTACTTCATGTTTAACAATGGTGTTTGTAATCACCATGTAACATTTAAGTGTCGAAGAATGGTTGAACAGAGGAGGCACTTTTAGAAATTTAGCTGAAATATCAAAGCATGAAGCATTCAAATCACCTTATTGTTTTCTAGTTGATTTAGACTCATCACCTTCCTTGAGGGCGGAGTAGAATGACTCCATAGGGCTTGTTAGGTTGTAAATCTTCAAGGGAGCAGGCAGCATACTCTTTCTCCTACAGGACTGCTGACCTTGGTTGATTAACTGCCCAGTCCTTAGTTTACTGAACTATCAGGGATCCTAACCAGTCAAATATTAAACCTTTTTGGCTTTTGTAAAATAGCTGTTGCTTTTGGGGCCCTAACAGTTAATAGTCAGAAAATAAACCTGTATTGACCTTTTTTATATGATTTTTAAAATCTGGATATATTTCTCATTATTTCTGCATTATATTATTTTATATTCAGCAACTGTGGCAGAAAACACATGAAATCATATAATTTTCAGGCTTAGAAACACCATACCCATGTGGCAAGGGATCCAGTCCAGGGAACATTTCTTTAGGCTCAGGGTGTTTACAATTTTAGTTAACACTTAAATATCTTGTCTTTACATAAAAACTTGGGCTTCTGATTCCTCAGGAAAAATATGACAATATGAAAATTGTCATTTATGTGCTTACCGTTTTAGAAGTAGGGGGCAGTGTTCTTTTTGAAAATGGGAAGAAGCCTCAACACCGCAAGCCCCACTCCTCCCTAATGTCTTCTATCCAATCAGCTTACCCGGGTATTAATGACTCTTCACTCCCACCAGGTATTGGATGTTTGTCTGCTCCTAATTTGGTGCATCTTAAAACAGAAGATTTTAAATCCATAAGCATGTCGGACTTGTTTTAGGACTTGAATTAGGGGCGAGCGTAGAGTAAACACAATTCCTTGAGTCTCCAGCTCTCTTTTTTCCATTCCTATAAATGACTGGAAGGAAGGCAAAGCACAACATCTAAATCCCAAGGCCTATTATATCCTAGAAAATTCAGACATAAACTATGAGTATATACATTCTTGCCACGCCATTGAGTTGATGCCAACTCATTGCGATCCTATAGGACAGGGTCGAACTGTGAGTTTCAGAGACTGAAACTATGAGAATAGTAATGCCTTTCTTCCTCGGAGCAGCTGCTGCCATCGAACTCTTGACCTCACATGTGGCAGCCCAACATGTATCGGCTCTGCCATCAGTGCTCCCACATGAGCTTTAGAGGGATTTTATGTTTTTCATACATATGGTGATTCCTTGGTTACGTTTCAAGACTCAAGATTCAATTAGGTAGCACTGTCCTTGGCAGCAGTCCCAAGGTATTAGACTTGAGATGCCTAGATTACAGTAGAAATGTCAAGGTTCAGAATATGCCAATTTCCAGAAGTCACTTATGTTTCCATTATATGGAATTTGTTCAATACTTTAATAACTTACTTCAATTTTATGGTTATCCCATTTCTTCTGTGTAGCACATTCTTTTGTTTTGTTTTTGATTATTTTATTGAGGGCTCTTACAATGCTTATGACAATCCATACATCAATTGTATCAGGCATATTTGTACATATGTTGCCATCATTCTTTTCTACACATTTACTTTCTATTGAGCCCTTGGTATCAGGTCCTCTTCCCACCCCCCACCCTCATGGCCCCTTGATAGATTATAAATTATTGTTATTTTCAGATCTCACACTGATCACTGTCTCTCTTCCCCCATGGTTTCTGCTGTTCTTTCCCCTGGAGGGGTGTGTGTGGTTATATGTCGATCATTCTGATAGGTCATCCCTTCTTCCCCTCCCCACATCTTCCCATCTGGTTTCTCTCTTCCCGTTCCTGCTCCTGGATTGCATGGTAGCACATTCTTTAATATCTTTTTTCCCCTAAAACTTATTGTGAAAAAATTTCCAAGGACTTTGTACATGCCTTCAGTAAATAATCCTAATCTTATCTTAAAATGCTTGTTGATATATTCACTTTCCATCCAGACTATGAGCTTGTTGGTGGAGGAGGGCAACAGCAGCAACAACGAATGAAACCAGTAGCTCTTAAATCACTTCCACGTGGAGACAACCCAGGAGGTGGCAGAGTTCACGGCACATACTGTTTTCAGGGCTGCAGCCCTTTTTAAAGCTGATTGCCAATCCTTCCTTCCAATAAGTCTCTGCGTTGGTTCTTTCTGTTAGGAAACAACCATGCAGTGGCTTGCACTAACCAGGGACTCCATGCATGGTAAAACAAACAAATAATCCAACTCACTGTTGAATCACAGTGACCCTATAGGACAGGGTAGGGCTGCTCCTGTAGGTTTCCAGATGGTGACTCTTGACAGGAGTTGAAAGCCCTGCATTTCTCTCTATTCAGGGCAAAGACCATACCAAACTCTTGTCTGAATTTCCCCTAGAGCGGCCACAGGAAAGACCAGGAAATGTTGAATGCTGCCTAATTGAGAGCGATGAATGGAAAATGAACCCACACGACTGTAAGGCTTTTCTAAGTGTCTTAATTTTGCCTTTCGTGGTTTTAAAGATTTATTACATGGCAACTGTGTTGCCAGATTGAAATATTTTGATATTTTTAGATTCCATCACAACACTAGTAATTCCTTTTATCTGATCACTTCAGGCACACATTTTCAAATGCATTTTGGTAAAAAGGGGGTACATTATTGAGGCAGATGGCCTACATTGTGACTACTGGCTCCACATTTACTAACTGCATGATGCTGGACAAATTAATTTCCATGAATTTCAGTTCTCTCATGTGTAAAATTCCTACTTATCTCACTTGGTGGTTGAGATAACTGAATGAAATGATGTTCATGAAGAATCGAGCACAGAGTCTAGTATATGCTAGATGCTAAGATGATGTTTGTTGTTTTCTTCTTACTTCAATTGTATATGTCTACTTTTTTTTTTAAACTATATTGAACCATAAATGCACTAATATCCAAGTTGTGGCCACACCAAATTGTCATATAGAATAAAATGGTGTTTCGGGGGATATTTAAAAATTACCTTTTTTTTTTTTTACAATATCCACCTTTTTACTGCCTTTTACATTTCTGAACCTTGAACTTATGGCTTTAGAGAATAATCTCTCAATGACCCCACAAGGAAATGCTTGCATTTATAAAATTTGAACAGTGTATATATGAGATGTTTTGTATACATGTACTTACGTTGAATACACAGCTGATGTCTCTTTGTGTGCATGTTGTATATACTTATTAGGTGGAGTGGAGGGTATAACAATCTTTTTCAGCTGAAAGTAATTCTTTTGAACTCTTAATCTCTGTTAAACCAAGTGGCTCTTTATTTTTAATAGGTTTTAAACTTTTAAACTCCCTAGGCCCGAGAATAGCAAAGGGGCCTTCTTAGAAACTGAATTTCTGGCAGCCTGGGGAAATAGGCCAGTTCAGAGAAGAATTCGTTCTCTGGAGCCATCAACACACCAGGAGAAATCCAACCCCCAAACCAGTGTGGATATTCTAGGACAGGAAAAGCACATTATTCAGTTTGGTGTTCTCTAGCTCCCAGCATGGTACTTGGCCCAGAGTACTTACTAGAAAAATATTTGCTGGCCAGTACTAAGTAAAAATACAATTTCCTATGTTTGAGCTCATGGCAATCACTATGTCAATCTATCTCATTGAGAGTCTTCCTCATTTTCATAGACTCAACTTTTCTAAGCATGATGCCCTTCTTGAAAAGGCCTCTTATCACACCCCTTTTCATATTGCTGTCAGTATTATATATAAATTTACAAACTAGAACATGTTGTGAGGGTAAAATTTTTTTTCTAATTATTTATTGCATTTCCTGATTCTTCTCTATATAGTAGTGATTCTTGCATACAGGGACACACTGCTAAGGAAGACAAGTATTCAAAAAACAAATCATAATACAAGGCACAATTAAATAAGTGCCCCATTCCCAATAAAAGTTCACTCTGGGATCTTAGAGAAGTTTAGATCTTACAGCAGTTTAAAGTAGTGTTTTTTGTTGGTTATGTACTTGAGCTCTGGAGCTAAACTCCCCAGGGTCAAAAGCTTTCCCTTTCTCTAATATACATATTTATTATATTACATATACACAGTTTCCTTTCTCCTATCAAGTTATGTATCTGGCTTTGTTTTTATGATTTTATTTTCATTGTCAGGACTATTCCTTCTATCTTCCTGGATATCACACAAGTTCCAACCATTAACCTCTGAGGTTAAATTATTGTTCTAGTTCCTCTTTCCAGTTCTAATTTGTTTCCTTGTCAATCCCTTACATTTACAGCTGTATTACTATCATCCCATCTCCATCATGGCTTCCCCAGGTTAAAGAACACAGAAAAGTTCTCTGTTAACAAACTCAAGTCAAAATAAAATGTCTTGTATTAAAAGACAAAGAGTTGCAGGCTGGAATAGACAACAAAACCCAGTAGTCTGTTGCATTCCAGAGACACCTCTCAAACTCGCAGACAAAAACAGACTGAGAGTCAAAGGATGGAGAAAAATTTACCTAGCAAATGGCAATTAAAAAAAAGCAGGGGTGGCAATACTAATTTTGGACAAAGTAGACCTCAAGGTACATGACCTAACAAGAGATAATGGGCATTACATAATGCTCAAGGGACCAGTAGACCAGGAACCCATAAACATAATAAACATAAATGCACCCAACAAAATAGTCTCGAAATCTATCAACCAAATTCTTAAAGACATGAAAAGAGACATCTCCGGATCAACAATTATAGTAGGTGATTTTAGTACACCCTTAAAGAAAGATAGATCAACATATAAGAAACTCAATAAAGAAACTGAAGACCTGAACAACACAGTCAAACAACTTCGACCTAATAGACATTTTTAGAGCTCTTCAACCAACATAAAGACAAAACAAAAAACACCCCACATTCTTCTCCAATGCACATGGCTCATACTTGAAAGTAGACCATATACTGTGACACCAGACAAGCTTGAGAAAATTCAAACACATAAAGGTCATTCAGACAACCTCTCTGACTACAGCACCATAAAGCTGGAAATTAACAATAGAGAGAACAAAGACAAGAAAAGAAAAACACTTGGAGATTTAATAAAATGCTTCTTAAAAAGCAATGGGTATTAACCCAAATTAGAGAGGAAATTAATAAGTTCCTAGAAACCAATAAGAATGACAATACAATACACCACAACCTATGGGGCACAGCAAAGGCAGTTATCAGAGGCCACTTTATTGCAATAAATGGATGTATGAAAAGAGGAGAGAAGTATAATCAGCACCTTAACTCAGCACCTTCAACAGCTAGAACAGAGCCAACTACAAAGTCCCCCCAACAGCAAAAGAAAATAAATTTTACAATTTAGAGTGGAGATAAAAGAACTGGAAAGCAGAAGAATAATAGAAAGAGCCAACAGAACAAAAAGTTTATTCTTTGAAAGGATCAACAAAACAGACGGACTACTAGCAAACTTAACAAAGGAAAAGAAAGACCCTCCTACGTCAATATCTAAAATTAAGGAAGAAACAGGGGAAGCTACAACAGAACTCAATGAAATTAAAGATTAATTTCACAGTACTATGAAAGCCTGTATTTCAACAAATTCAACAATTTGGATGACATGGACAAATACCTGGAAAATCACTCTCTCACCTAATTAACACACATGGACATTAAGATCTGGAACAGACCCATATCAAAAGAAGAAATAGACAAGGTCATCAGGAAATTCCCAACCAAAAAATGTCCCTGTCCAGACGGCTTCACAAGAGAATTCTGGCAAGCATTCAGAGAGGAGCTGACACCAGAATAACAATACCTGTTTGTATTTGTATTTTCTTTTTGTACAGTACATTATTGGATCAGGAAAAAAAATGCATACACTAACATGTAACATATAAACAATGCAGTGGGAAATAAAGTATAAATTGTCATCTGCCTATGTCTCTAGCTAATTTCATCACCTTTTAAAATATTTCTAAAATACAAAAAATTAACTAGAGCAAAGTTTACAAATATTCCATTATTAAAGTTATTATTTCAATGATCTAAATCACAAAGATTTATCTAGGTCAAGTTACAGAATAAATGTATTTCTTAATAGCTGCTTAATAGTTCGCAGAATACATATATGTATGCTGTTATCTATTCAACCATCTCTATATATTCCCCAACTAATAAATAAACATTTATTTTACTTTACTTATTTTTTATGTCTCTACAAAAAGCATTGTAGTAAATAATACTCCACACATATCTTTGAATATCATTTGATAATATAATTTTCTAAACAGATATGGTCAGTACTGTTAAAAAATGTAAAAATCCATGCACTTTTTACTAATGTGACATCATGCCCATTGTTTCCATTTTTTTAGGTTTCCGTCCCAAATGAATGAGTTTGTTGAGTGAAGCAAAATATCACTATTGCTTAAGTTTTCTTTTCCTGACTATTGAGGTTTAACATTTTTCATATGTTGACTGCTACATTTTCACCTCTCTGTGAAATTATTCATATTTTGGGCCTATTTAAATTTTTTTATATTAATTGGAAATAGCCCTTTGTATATAGCTCACAAAAAACTCACTGCCATTGAGACAAGGCCAACTCATAGCGACCCTATCCAACAGGGTAGAGCCACCCTGTGAGTTTCTGGGATTGTAACACTCTACTGGAGTAGGAAGCCCTGTCATTTCCTGCAGAGCAGAAGGTGGCTTTGAACTCCAGACCTGTGGTTAGCACTCCAATGCATTAACTCATTTGCTGTCTTATTGTCTACAGCTGTTTCTTCCTACCTTATTGTTTATAATTTTGACTTTGCTTATAATATTTTCCCAAACATACATAAAATATAAAGGTGATCTATTCAGTCATTTGATTCATTTACTCTCCATATTCCCTAGGACTAGGTTATACTCTAGTTATGTAACCTTATTACATAGTGCAGCCTGTCAAAACCCTGTCTGGATCCCACTACAATGGACTGAGGTCTTAGTAGACTAATTCTTACCATCACAACTCTAGCCTGGCTCTATCTTTCTTCTTCTTGCTATGTCCACCCACACTTCTGAGATATTTTGCATCCTCTATGAATAGTTTATGATATAGCCTTCCAATATTGATGTCTCCCTTTCTAATCAATACCCATTTCTAGTACACACACACACACACACACACACACACACACACACGCAGTAACTATTACTGCTACTTGACATAGTATTGTTTCTAATGCACAGCAACCCTACTGGACAGAGTAGATCGGCCCCATATTGTCCTCTAGACTGTCTTTTCTCCAACAGAGTCTCTGGTGGATTCAAACCCTCAGCATTTTGGCTACTAGCCAAGAATTTAGCTGTTGAGTTGCCAGGCCTTATTTGTTATCTTTTATTTGTTTATACATATATAAATTTATATGTGTATATATGTAAAATGGGGGCAAAAAAGTAAGAGCCACAACACATCCTTTTTTTACTATTATAGAAGCTACAAATGTGACTAAGTAAATAGTAAACAATGTTATATATTTATGAGTGGATCTACACAACCTCTATATTTGAATTCTATATTCTATATTTAGCCTACATTCAGTACTTTCCATCTTTTATTTCTCCCGAGTCTAATTTATAGTGACTTTATAAGGAATAAAGATAAAAATTCAAATATATTTTGATATTGAAAAATTATAATAGGTATTTGAAATTATTAAAGTCATATTTGGGTTTATCAAAATTAAAGCATATTTTAACTGCTTTTCAGAGAAGGGAAATACTAAGAGATTCAAGAGTAGAACAATTATAGGAGCTTGTGTCTGCAAGTGATGGGATACGTAGTTTGTGAAATAAGTCTATGCTTGTAGGAGGAAATTTCTAGTAACCCATAGGAAAAGTTTCTAAAATAAAAATGCTTTGAAATTATTAAATGGGAAACCTTTGTCAACTTTTGAGAGGATTACACTTAAAACATTTTAAGAACCTGCGTGGAGTTATATTTTTATCATTTACTATGTTTCTTTCCCTTTTCGGCCTCAATTTTACCACCTCGAAGATTAGTCATCTCAGACTTATACACAAAGTAAGAAGAGTGCTTTTCTCACAGGATTCATGTGAAGAGTAGATGGACTTGAAAGTTCATAAGTTGCAGAAGAACCTGCTTTGATTAAGTTGTAGCTCCTTCGTTCTTAGTTGTCACCCTAACTCCCACATCGACACACGTAGTCTCCATGGGGGACAGGACTTTCACTGTCCGGGTATGGAAGTCATGTGATGCAGAGTGTGTTGAAACCTAACCACTCGTGAGTTCTCAAAAGGAAATATTAGGAATAGACACAGAAGAAGACAGATGCTAGTTTAGGAGGGCAGAAACAGGTACTCCAGGAGTTGCTTGATACAAAAAGCTGAAGTCGTCAGAAAAAAGTCTACCTATAAGACCCAATTCTGACTTCTGTCTTAAACTGAGAACAAACAATCTTCTGCTCTTAAAAGCCATCTACTTGTGTTATTTTTTAATGAGAATTTAGCACCATAGTACCATGCGAGATATGTCTCTCGCATCAGGCAGGTTTCCGAGGCCAGAAATTGGGGGAATAAATGCGTTGACAGAAGATGAGCCCCTTAAAGGAATAAAATCTAAATAATGTGCCACAGAATAAAAATCTAAATAAACAATGTGCAACAGATGACAAGAGAGCTGACAAGTTCTTGAAGGAATGAGAGGAACAAGTAAGGGTGTTGCAAGTTGTGATCAAAGTAACTTTCAAGAGTGTGGACTCAATAAAGTTCATTAGCGGTTACATATTGACCAATCACTGGGAATTGGTGAAACATATGCAATTGATTTGTTACAGGGTTGATGTGCTGACTCTTCTTACACAAGATGACTGGATGTACGACTAAGGTACACATTCCTTCCACACCTGGGATTCTGTGACTTGATGCTCAGAAAACTAACGGTGGATTCCGAAAGAGAATGTCATGAGAAAGGTAGGCATCATTTTCTTGTGTCGAGAAACTATATCATGAATAGGTGATGAGAGAGGTAAGGCAGAAAGCTATGTAATACTTTGCTTAATGCAGACTTTAAATGGACAGAGATAAATAAAAGCTAGAGTAGGAATGTAGAAATTGTGTCTTTTTGTATTTTGCTTTCAGGGTAAGTTTAGTCTATCACAGAAGAGGAGATAATAGCTATAGAAAGAAGGAGAAGACTACATGGAATAAAGACTTAGAAGAAGAGAAGTTGGGATGTATTGTGACAGAATAAAGGGAACATAGAAAATGTGATGCTACAAAGAACTCTCGAGGTAGAGGATAAATGGTCTGCTGTGGGATGATCCCAATTGCAGAGAGAGTAGTTTGCTGAGAATAGTGGTTACAAGCAGGCACTTCTTCCATGTTAGAAAATGTGAATACTGAAATTTCCCAATTTATAGCCACTCACAGAATAGAAAGCCTCACTGTGTATGATAAGAAGATGTTCTGTACGTAGCCAAAGGTGAAGAAGGGGCATCATTTACCTTGCAGGAAGCCTTCTCTTCTAAGAACGGAGGCAGTGTGACTCAGTGGGCAAGACACAGGCCTGGGAGCCAGGGGTTCTCTCTAGGTTCTAATCCTGGTCCTCTCCAGCTTGTGACTGTAACGAAGTCACTTAATCTCTCTGTGCCTTGATTTCTCCATCTGAAAAATACGAAAAACAGTTAAATCACAGAATGAACTCACAAATATACTGGGAAGAAAAGTAAGAGAAAATTCTCTTTGTAACAATTTATAATGTTGCTTTAGCTTCTTCTGGGTGCAAAATTACTTCTATTATATCCATAGAAATTGGACTTCTCTGTTGAACTTACCACCCAGGAACTGAGGCCTGTTCTTTTGATTGAGAAATTTCGTCTCCTGGGAATTGCTCAGGTAGTCCTGTCTGTGCCCAGTTGGCACAGCAAGTTGACTCTTCTGAGAGCTATGGGTTGTGATAGATTTGGCTTTACTTGAAAAGATTCCGTCGACTCTTCACTCAAGTGCATGAGGAGCATTCTATGCATCCTTCAATAGACTATGTTTTCTAGATCTCGGATGGAATCGACTCATACTTCAACTCTGTAGCCTAAAACTCACAGTCAGCTTTATTTGTGCTGCAATCTCTGTCAAGATTTTACGAGCTACAGAAATAGGCTTGCCTCCTTAAAATTGGAAAAGTTGAATGGTTTATAAACATATTCTTATCCATTATGTCATTGAGCCATCAAGTATTTTATGCTCTTGCTTGGAATGAAGAACCTTATAATCAATGAAGTGAAATGCTTGCTCAACGTTATCTGCTTGTTAGAGGCTGAGTATTCATTGAATCTGAGCTCTTTTCTGAAAATCCACTATAATAGGGCTTGTTCAAACAAGGAAACTTGGGGTAAGAGATAGCATAGATATTCAAGATTTTGAGGTCTTGGAGGAAACTCTCGTAGTGGAGATGGTCCTGGGGTTTAAGAAAGGTAGCCACATCCCTGACCACATCTGTAGCTATTTATTCAAAAGACTAACTTACTGAAAACAATCCAGTACTTGTTGCTTGTATGGTTTACCAAATAATATAGCTGAGTTGTTTTAGATATGCTTATAAATCAATTAAGAGTCTTGAGATGTTTGAAGCTAATATATTCTAGACTTCACTATTTACTATTGATATTTCAATTAGCCAGCTTGAGAAAGATAGCCAACATATCTTTGTAACTAGTACTAAAGATTTATACCAACTTTCTTTGTAATTTAATTTATCATTTGAACAAAAAATAACTAGATAGTCAAGTCAAATAAGATAGAAAGGGAATTATTATAGGGTCATTTCCCCAAGCACGAGTAACAATCCTTTCTTTTTGATCCTGAAACTAGGGCTCTTTATTCTAAACTGTAAATCCTTTCCTAGAACTCTTAATTTTTCCAATAAAAATTTAGTCCTCACAGGTAATAAACAATTATTTTAAGAAGTGCATGCTGTCTAGAACATGATGACTTACATCACAGAGGATTCAAACTCATTAGCTGCCAGAAAGCGAAAGGAACTAGACCTTTGACTAAAAAAAAAAAAGAAACACACCAACTTTCATCTACTTTTTCCTTTGCACATAATAATTTCCTTTAAACTTTATTATTATCTATTCATCTGTTTTACAACACAATCCTCTTAGCAACGGGGAACATTTCTTACTGGTCATTTCATTGACGTCTAGTGGTTGATTAACAAGGGCTTGTTGATTGGATGACAAAAGAAAAGACAAAAGATTGGGCTTCCATTAGTGAGTAGAATTCAAATTAATTAATGTTATAAAAGTGACTGGACCAGCTAGTCAAATGTTTAATTGTTAAAATATATGAAATAAGATAGGACGGATTAAAGCACTTATTGTCTCGTGAAGCAAACAAGTTACTTTAGAAGCATTGATTTCCTTTGAGTGTTCGATGTTGAAATTAGATAATATACGTGAAGTGTCTGGTGTATCATTATTGCGCAATTAGGGCTACGATAGTTCTGTGCTGTTCTGCCTTAGTGACCTTGTGGACAAGGAAGAAACAGCTTGGCCATCCTTGCCATCCTTGCTATGCTCAAGCCCATGCTTGCAGCCCCATGTCAATCCATCTCTTTGATGTTTCCCTCTTTTCACTAACCCTCTGTTTTACAAAACATGATAGATTGATAGATTATCACTATATGCCAATTTAATAACATATGTACATAATACTTCTGTGATTTAGCTTCTCATTTATAAATATGATGATGCAGACAGGGAGCAAAAGCTATGTGCAGAAAAATAAATGCGGTTCAATTATTTAGCCAATATTTATTGAGGGCTTATTATTTGGTGCTTTGCTAGATTTGCTTAACACAGAGCAAAATAAGATAGCCAAGACATTGTTACGTGCTTTCAAAGGAAGGCTATAAGTTAGATGACAATGAAATTGAAATAAACAAAGTTGTAATTTTAGATATTCAGAAAATCTGATTTGAGTGCAAAGGAAATTATAAATTATTAGAAAACATAAAGAAAATATTTTAAAAATTACATGTACAAGAGAAAATTTATAGCCATCACTAAATTCCCTTTCACAAATGTCAGTGGAAAAGAAAAAAAAAACCCCAATATTATGTATGACAATAAAAGTGAAAAAAGTTTTACATATTTTCTTTTTTAATACTGCAACATATGCAGGATGTTTTGCCATATTTTAGTAAATCCTTTTATACAGCTATTATTAAAATAAAAACTCATTTTGCAGATGAGTCAAATGAAGTTAGTAATATTAAAATACACACAATATAAATAGCTCATAATATTTTAAAATAAAAGAAATTATATACTAATGAATGGAAAGCCAACTATTAATTATGGCACAACTAATAATATTAGCATACATTAAATTAGATCAGAGATTTCTATTTACCAAATTTGTCATCTAAACTAAAAGAATATTCACTCAAGGTTTTGTGTTTTGTGAACAATTAAACTATGTCAGACAAAGCCCCTTAAAAGAACAAGTGGAAGAATGAAGGAGGAATAATAAAGTAGAACTGTTTCTGTTTGAAATCTGCATTTGAACATTACTTTAATCAGAAGATAGCTTCTTTTGATTCCACAACAGGATAAGTATTGCATGAAGCCAAAATGCTTCCCTCACGAGTAAGAACATAACATACTAGGTATCAACCTCTTCCTCACCAACTTCAACAACTTGTTTCTAAATATAGTTACAATTGAGAAACTAGCAGAATACATGAGGAGCTCTGGTGGCACAGTGGGTTACACATTGGGCTGCTCACTGCAAAGTCTGCAGTTTGAAACCAACTCTCACTTCACGGGAGAAAGATGAGGCTTTCAATTTCTGTCAAGAGTTAGTCGCAAAAACTGCTATAAGTCAGAATTGACTTCATGCGAGTGTGTGTGAACAGATACGTTATAGTTGGTCCCAAATTTATTTATTTTAAGACTTACAGGTAACTGACAGAAATTTCTTCAGGGAAATTTAGCTTTGCTTTGTATTTTATTGATACAATTCTAGATATTGTTTCAAACTGAGGAATTGAAAGTATATTTTATGAGTTTACTTGTCTATTTTTAGTTTGAAGTAAAATAAAATGTCTGTATTCTACTCTGAAATAGAAAATTTTAGGACAATATTATTTTCTTTAATATGAAGATACTGGTTTCATTTTAGAATCACATATACGTATGTGGCCTTCAAACAGTTTTTCTGAAAGACCTGTTTTTAGGGGAGGGGCTCTCTCCTACATCCTCACATTAAGTAGACCTGAAGCTGTTAATCATTGAGAATTTCTTCTCATGTCCTTAGTAATTTCCTTCCATCATTCTCAGAATGCTTTAAAAAAAATTCTTACTAGTTAATTTGCATGGTATATATTTGGCACTTATTGATCTTAGCATCATATGAGGGGTTACCAAAAACACTGGAAAAAAAAGATCATTCATAGTACACATTTTTCCCTCTAAGCGAGCATCCAGAAACTTATGCTGAGTTAGTGCACCCAGTGGCATATCCTGGGAAAGTTCTCTTTGGTCACAGTGAATTTTTTTAGTAAAAGAAGTTTCTCTCAAACCTCGTTTTTTGTGATGGCTGATTGAAGAGAATAGCGTGTGGATGTGAAATTTTGCTTCCAGCTCAGGAAAAATGCTGCATAAACTGTTGTGGTGTTGAACACAGCTTACAAGGACAGCACTATGGGAAAAATTCAAGTGTATGAGTGGTTTTCTCATTTCAAAATAGGTGAAATGTCGATTGATGACAAACCTCGTTCTGGACATCCATCTGTTAACTTCCTGAAAGTACAAAAGTGTCAACGAAATTTGGGCACTTGTGCTCAAAGCCCAATGGCAGACCATTGATGCGATAGGGATGTTATCTAAAGTTTCTTGGAGTTCGATTCAGCAAATTTGGGAGATAACGGAAGATTTGGGAATGAGAAGGGTCACTGCAAAATTAGTGCATTGGGTTCTGACTGACCAGGAAAAAAAGAGTCCAGTGGAAACACATCACGTTTTGAAAGAACAGCTTTAAAGCAACCCAGACTATTTTCTCAAGGTCATTACTGGTGAGGAGACATGGTGCTACTCTAAGGACCTCGAAAGCAAACATCAATCAAGCCAGTGGAAGATGCCATTGTCACCTTGCCCCACCAAAGCTCATCAAGTGAAATCAAAGATCAAGACGGTGCTCATTTATTTTTTGATGTGAGGGGGATATTGTATTTGGAGTTAGTTCTACCAGGTCAGACAATGTTAATCAAACTTTCTATTTATAGGTTCTGAAAAGATCACGCAACAGTGTGTGACAAAAAAGGCCTGATTTGTGGCAAATGGGGGCTGGTTTTGCCACCACGACAATGCACCTGCTCACTCAGCAATCTTAGTGCACCAGGTTTTGGCAAAAAAACAGCATGCCTTTCCTGCCGCATGCACCTTACTCGCCTGACCTCGCTCTGTGCAGCTTCTTTTTGTTTCTGTGAACAAAGAAGAGACTAAAAGGACAGTGATTTGATAACACAGAAGAGGTGGAGATAAAAAATGAGGGAGGCCATCCAAACAGATGAGTTTGCAAAATGTTTCCAAGAATGGAATCGCAGATTTGCCAAATGTTTTAAGTGTAATGAAGAGTATTTAGAATAACAACAATGGATAAGGTTGTTCTGTAAAAAGAAATTTAAATACACAGCTTTGAAAAAATATTCAGGTTTTATTTGGATTCTCCCTTGTATGTTTTTGTTGCCTTTTCTCTTCCTTCTCAATCTTCTGTGCAGTGTTCTTGAATTGGCCTAGTTCTTTAGCTGCATTAAAATTTATTTGAGAATTTTATCTTTATTTTCCAAAATAAGTGTACATTTATTTTTGGTGATTATTTGACTTTACAAGAGGTTAGAGACCATTTTTCACCTTCTTCTTTTTATGACAGACTAGGCTGATGGTTCTTAACTTTTTAAGTATGACCCATATTAAGATATTTACTATTGTCTGCACATATTAAATAGTACATTTTAAGATATGTATTACTCGATGTCTTGATTGTGTGCATGTACTATGTATATTAACACAGAAAATTAAAACTATAACTAAGATCAACATTTCACAATACAACATATTTGTTTATTTGAAATGAACTCGTAGGCCACTGAAGACTCCAAGTTAAGTTCAGTTTTACTTTGCTCTTGTCTTTCTTTTTTTTAAACCCACTCAGACCAATATTTATATCTGAGGGATAAGAGGTTTAGAGTGTTTTTTTTTTAAAG
Source organism: Echinops telfairi (assembly GCF_000313985.2). Lineage (NCBI taxonomy): Eukaryota > Metazoa > Chordata > Mammalia > Afrosoricida > Tenrecidae > Echinops > Echinops telfairi. The sequence continues at coordinate 12,929,811 of NW_022107407.1, read as the reverse complement.
AACATTTATTTATTTCCCATTAAACCCTCCTTTTTTTTTTTTTGGTCCCTCCACTTCCCCTACCACTTCAGCCACCCTTCCCCGCATCCTTTTCCCAACTCTGCTCCTGGCCTCCTTGAAGTCATCAAGGTTTTCTTGTCTTTTGGTTTATAAACCACATTTCTTCTTGGTTTTTGCTTCTAACATTGGTGATATTAAATATTTGTCTTCGTAAAATTAACTGTTTGCTAAGCATAATGTTTTCTAGTTTTGTCTATGTCTTGCAGTATTTAAGAGAGTTATCATTGTTTTTTGTTGATGTATAAAATTCTATAGTAACAATAGTGTTGTGTTGTTTTGTTTTAATTGTAGTATAAATTTAATAGCATACCATTCAACAATTCAGTAATTTCTGCATGTATAATTCAGTCACATGGTTTACATTTTTTATATTGTGACACTATTGTCAGTATCCTTTTCTGAATAAATATGTTTTGTTTTGTGAAATGTTTATCTTAGATATGCCCCCCAAATTAAGAATATAACACAATGATTATTTTCTTTACAACTGGTTCTCCGAGTTTTCTCAACATATGATTGCCATAGAAAGCCCCAAAGAGGTGAAGGTAGGCCGTTATGCCTCATACATCTTATATTTTTAATATCCTGCTTGGTGCTACTTCCGATGAAATGGCTTCTCTTCACCTCTTTTGGCCTTTTTATCCAATCATATGTTGAAAAAAATTCAGAGAACTAGTTGTAAAGAAAATAATCATTTTAAATCTCATGGTTGCATGTAGGATCAAATTCCAAGAAAAATATCATGTATAGTCACACACATCAGTTGCTTCATGGCTTAACACCACTGGTACATTTTGAGTTACTGTTGTTGGTTGTGAGTCTGTGCATTTGGTTTTATTTTTGTGTGTTCCATGTTGCCTATGAGAATATTTGGATGTATTTATAAGAGTCCGGAAGCTTTCCCAGTTATCGTCAGATCTATATTGTGTCCAAAGGACACCAACTTAAGAGTAGCTGTCACTTCACTTTACTCATAGCCACAGGGATGAGCATGATGGTGGGACAGGAGGAAAGTAAAAGGAAATAGAGGAAAGAACTAGGAAACAAAGTATATTGATGGAGGTACAAATATAGGCATGTACATGTGTAAATATATTGATAGGGATAAAGGCCTATGTACATATATTTATATGTTAAGTGTGAAGGTAGCAGACAGACATTGGGTCTCTACTCAAGCACTCCTTCAATGCAAGAACACTTTGTTCTAATAACTTGATGCTCACCTTCCCAACACAATGGCTGAAGAGAAAATGGGTGCATAAGTAAACTGAGGAAAACAGATGGTGCCCAGCTATTAAAAGATATAGCATCTGGGGTCTTAAAGGCTTGAAGTTAAATAAGCAGCCACCTAGCAGGGAAGCAACAAAGCCCACATGGAAGAAGCACACATGCCTGTGTGATTATGAGGTGTCAGGAGCAGTTATCAGGCATCAGAAGGTCCCAAACAATCATACTGATGCAAACAAGTGGGGTTGGAATAGAGACCCAAAGCCCATCTGTAGACAATTGGACATCCCCTCACAGAAAGGTCACAAGGAAGGGATGAGTCAGCCAGAATGCAGTATAGCACTGACAAAACGCACAACATTCTTTTAATTGTTTAAAGCTCCCCGCCCTGCCCCCACCTCTCTTGCCCCTCCCCACTATCATGGCCTCAGTTCTACCTTACAAATCTGGCTAGAACAGATCATGTACACTGGTCCAGATAAGAACTCCTCGACACATGAGGATAGGTGAAGGTGGGGGGAGAAGGAGTAGAAAGGGGGAACCGATCACAAGAACAGATGTATAACAACACCCACCCCCAGCGGGATAAATAACAGAAACGTGGGTGAAGAGAGACAGTGTAAGATATTAAAACGATATTAATTGATCAAGAGTTCACTAAGGTGGGAGGGGTGGGAGAGGGAGGGGGAAAAGGGTTGATACCAAGGGCTCAAGAACAAAGAAAATGTTTTGAAAATGATGATGACAACATACGTACAAATGTGCTTGATACAACTGTTGTATGGATTGTTATAAGACCTGTAAGAGCCCCCAATAAATCAATTAAAATGTTTTTCAGGAGAAATATTGAGTATGGCCATATTAGCCTTGGGAATGACTTAGAACAAACCCATGTCTTAGTGTCATTCCAAAATAAAGCTTGCAAAGGTTCCAAAGCACGGACCTCTTGTTCTTGAGTACTTCCGGGTACAGTGTACGCTGGCACACTGTTTTCCAGTTAGGATTATTTATTTTCACAAGGTGATCTATAGGATTTGAACTCTCTTGCATCTATGCTTCTAATATTTTTTTTTCTTTCTTTTTTTTTAATAAATCATTTTATTAGGGGCTCATACAACTCTTATCACAATCCGTACGGGGAGGGAGGGGAAAAATGAGGACCTAATGCTGGGGGCTTAAGTGGAGAGGAAATGTTTTGAGAATGATGAGGTCAATGAATGTAGAAATGCGCTTTACACAATTGTTGTGTGTATGGATTATGCTTCTAATCGAATCATATCTTTCAACTCTGTTTCATGCTTCGTTCCAGATGCCCTTTGAACTTTTTGACCTGGGCATTTCAGATAACTTAACCCCGCCCCACCCCACCACCCCAAAAAATGTAGGATCAAGGGTAGCTTATGAAATACCCAGAAAATCTGCTCATTGTCTAGTGAATAGGAACACTAAGCATCCTATCCAGCCCAGAAATGTTCTTTGTTCATCCTCTCTTCATGGCCAGCCGTTCCCAAGGTCATCCAGTCCGCTTCTTAAATGTCTCTCCATTTTCTCCTTGCCTTTTGGTGATTTTGCTTCACTCTACAAAGTAACCACCATGGTTCAGGACCTTACTGGTGCGTCTCTGGTTGCCTCTGGAGCTTTTCCTGGTGTTGTTGAACTATCTTCATTGTCGTCAATTCTTTATACCTTTGCAAGAGGAATCTTTGTGAAATGCAAATCTGCTCTTCCTGCTTAAAAACTGGAAGTCTTTTCCCCATCACTTTCAAGATAAATAAACCCTGTCCAAGGGTAAAGTATCAGATGTCAGCAAGATTGTGCCCCTATCAATTAACCAACCCCATTTGAAGCAATGCCCCTCACACAAATATGTCAAAAATACATAATGTTCTTTTCCATTTTCACACCTCTTGTCCCCTTGCACAGACGATTCTGCATGGACTATTGCTTTCTTGCTCAATCTCTTTTTGATTCAGTCAATTACAATTGCAGGCCTCTTTTTTTGGATAGAAAATTGGAACTGGCCAAAATACATTCTGGTGCCTCAAATATTAGACGTGTTTCTGGGAATGTTGGACCTGCTGCTTCCAAAAATGCCACCAGTTTTCCCCAATCCATTTAATTTTTGAGATCAAGAGTATAAAACACATACACTATACACCACTCTTCACTTTGCTCGCCTGGGAAAATACAATATATTTTAATGTACTGTTAGCTCCCATGAAATAGATTAAGTGCTGGTTGGCTTTTTGTGGCTTTCATTGTACTAAATCCTTTTGTCCAGTTAGACTTCACATGTTATACTTCAAGTCCATCCACAACCCTGCAAGAGTAAGATGAGACTTTCTGCTCTCATAAAGATCACTGCCTGGAAAACCCACAGGAGAAGTTCCACTCTGTCCTATAGGTGTCCTTTGATCCGAAGTTATATTTGAATAGTGCAAATTGCATGAACTCAGACTTTTCCCCAAGTATCACTTTCTCTTTATTAGCAACGGAACAGCAGGCAGTTCCAATTACCAGGAGTTATCTTAAAAAGGGGCGAGAAAGAAAATTAACTGTACAAAAAATAAGGAGCCCCGATTGTGTAGTGGGTTGGGTGTTTGACTGCGATTCACAAGATCCGCTGTCAAGTCTATCCACAACTCTGCAAGAGTTACAGCCTGGAAAACCCACAGGAGAAGTTCCACTCTGTCCTATAGGGTCACCATGACCATAATCAACTAACTGGCAGTGAATTTGGTACAATAAATAGAGATTCAAATGTTCTGAAACACACAATGGGATGGTCAGAGTTCAAACATCTTTATTACAATTCAAATGTTACATCTTGTTAAAGGATGGCATAGCTCATCCGACTGTGTACAGAAACTCTTAAAAGTTATGGTTTTTCATACAAAGAAGCTTGGAATAAACTTCACCTCTGAAACATTTAACATGAATTATCTTTTAAAAATGTGCTCTGAAATGTTTACTTTCCAATTTGAAAAATATATTTTTAGATCTCCAAAATATTTATGAAAATTGCCATGAACTTTTACGTTTTGTCATACTATCCCGCATATGTTCCACATAAGTGCCTTTTTAGTTATCTTTTTAAAAGATTTTCACTCTTCTCAGGCTGTGCTCTGGCTTTGCAGTATCCAACTAACAGTCTCTGTACAGCCTCCCAGACCAAATGGACAAAACCTGATGCCACCTAATCGACTCTAATTCTGAGTGACCCTGAAGGGCAGGGAAGGACTGCCCATTAGGTTTCCAAATGTTTAACTCTTTTAAAGGCTATTGAGTGACTAGTGGGATCAAATCACTGATCTCATTATTGACAGCTCAATGTGTAATGAACTAATCACAATGGGTCTGTATATAGCTTCCTTGGGATGTCTCTTAGTACCTAATTAAAAAAAAAATCTTATCTTTTTTTTTTTGTCTTATTCTGTAATTTGTGGGTCTTAATTCCTTTCAATTAAGTATTTTAAATCGAAATATAACTAAATTTAAGCAATATAAAACAAGGATTATATATTTATAAATTAGTATAACTTAATAGCTAAAATTATTATGGAACAGTGTGTCTAAGAAACTGGAGCTGATGTGGTTCATCTAATGAAAGTTTTTGAATCAGCCCCCAAACAGCCCTCAGAACAGACCTAAAATCCAAGAGACCAAGAAAAAAAATGGGTTTGTTGCGTTGTAGTGTCATTGTCAGAACATGTCGTTGGTACAGCGCCACCTCCACTTTTCCTAGGCTAACTTGTTATCAGATGCCTTTGAATCTGTCCCATCTTATAGCAACCCTTTGTGCAGCAGAATGCAACACTGCTCTGCCCTGCAGCATCCTCACAACAGTTAGTTATTGGAGCGCCTTGCTGTAGCCACTGGGTCAATTTTCCTGTGCAAAGGTCTTCTAGCTCAGGTGGCTTTTTGTGGATCTCTGCAGAATTTGTAGTAGTTGAGCATTGGCTGCAATCTGTAAGGTCAGAGTTTGCAACCACCAGCTGCTCTTCAAGAGAAAGCTAGGTCTTTCGACTCCAGTAAACAGTTCCAGTCTCAGGAACTTACGGTCCTGTAGGGTCACTAGGAGTTGGCATTGACTTGATGACAGTGAGTTTGATTTTTGGTTTATAGAGTCTTTTTCATCATAAAACTCATCCTATCCATTCATTCTCTTCATCCCTAGCTTCTTTTTCTCACATCCTTTCTTACTTCTGATAGAAAAAAACATATCATTACTTGGTGTTATCATAATCTGTTTGCCTATTTTCTATATTGTATTTTTTAAGTTAATTTTGAATCTGCGTGAAGACTCTTCGTTCACATTTGGTGGATTGATACGGTAAAATGGGGCCTCTGTCCAGGGAGCCCATCCCCTAGCGGGTCGATTCTTGAGTGGGCGATCTTCTTTCTCTTGCAGCGGCTTCTCCATCGAGAATGTGCCAGCATGTGAGAAGCACAGCCGGCAGGTGATCAAGGAGTGCCGTTTCTCAGCATGCACTTCCCATCTCAGGGAAACCATTCAGAAGAATGGAATGCGTACACTTAGGACCATCTGAGAAATTAAAGTCTAGGAATTCGAGAGACTCACTCTCTTTTCGAAAGATCTGCTTGCTATGACATTGCTAGCAGAAGGTAGTCAAGCCTTATCTGTTTGCTGGGCCAGCATCCCCTGAAGGACAAAACAGTGTCTGAGGGTGGAAAATGTATTTGAGGCCTGCCATTCTACTTATACATCCATTGCATTGTAGTAATTCTTGACATCTTCTGGATTCCCCTGTGAAGGTCAGTGTGAAATTGGTCAAAAGATATAACATCTGCTCACATCACTGGGAACTCGGCGGTAAAGGTTCAGTCAACATTTGTCAACATGTTGTGTCACAGGAAGAGCAATAATTGAGTCCCTGTGCTGCTACTTATTGGCTTTGTAGCCTTGAAGCTTCATAATTCACGGGAAGGAACACTCGGCATCTGTGAGTGAAGCAATCGACCTGAGCCTCTGTGGAGAAAACACGATGCCTGATGCTTGGACTCTCATTCCCTTTGGATTCAAGTTTCTGTTCTTCTCTGGATTTTAGGTATTAGACTACCATTTGAATGATTCTTTGGAATCTCTACTACCAACCCTTCTGCTATTAGCAAAACATATCACTTCTCAGCAAAAGCATCTGAAAACGTGTTTGATTGCCACTAACCAAGAAATTGGAGTGCCCAGTTGTGGTGGAATGAGACAGCAAGTATGACTCCCTCTGAGGTCAAGAGAAGTTAAAAGTGAGCTAATTCGCCTGAGATCACACCTTGTGGTGGTAAAACTATTCCTAGGATACTTCTCTTGTTTCTCAATGGTGGGTACACTGGTGGGTCCACATGCCTTCATTTTAATCTTTGTAAGAATCCTAGTTGAGCTGGAACTTGTGCTGTTGATCAATTTGCTTCTAGTTAAACCCAATTTGAGGTAGCTATTCTGCAGTCAGGTAACATTTTGTACACAGTTTTGGTCACTAACTCCAGTTCTAGCTTAATGGAAGTACTCAAAAATAAGTAACAATTCTTAGAAGAAAGGCAAGATCCCTGCTGCCATGGGTGTGTGCCAAGGATGATAATTAAATTCTGTCAGCATTAAATTCCCCTGTGGTTTCCATAAAGTGTTCTTCACGTGTTGCTGCACACAAGTTTGGCCACCAAAAAAACGTCTCTTGTCCTCTCAGGAGATTTAGGTCACAGATAGGGTTTATATTACACAAACAGGTCAATGTATATGTGCATTTATGAAATATTTGCTAAATGTATCATGCTATTTGATTTTGGGGGATTCAATAAACAGTATCATTGTATCTTTTTTCCTAAGCACCAAAGCTGCTTAGTACCCAGCAGTTGTTAAAGAAGGGCCAAGTCAGTAATAGAGAGCCTTGCTGTAGTTTTTAATGAAAATGAACATATTTAAAAACAAGCTAAGTGCATCATAATTGTTATTGTTCAAGTCTTTACCCGACTGTGGGATGCGTAGGAATCCTGCTTTTGTCTTGAGCATTTGGGGAGAGTCCAGCTGCCTTCTATCTTGTGGCAAAGTGACGATTTAATGTTTTAATAATAGGCCCTGTGCTTCAAAGGTACCTTTCATCTGAGATCTCTAGGTTCCTTACGAGCAGTGATTTAATTAATCCTCACAGCAGCCTGGTGCATTGGGTAAACATTATAATCCACCCTTCACAGTTGATAGAACCCCAGGAATACAAAAAGTCTGGGAAGGAATGAGTGCCCTGTAAGTCCTACAGAAGGTGGAGCGGGCATTGAAGGACAGAGTTGGACATTAAAGTCCAGCCTGGTTGTGGCTGGACTTGAGGAGGCCGTTATCCTCCCCACATGTTCTCTGATAGGACAATATCTGTCTTTCATCAAGAACCCGCATCTTATTCCTATTTGTAACTGGTTTGATGAATACAGAGTTGTACACATTTAGTTCAAAGGATCATGAGTAAAACGGGCAGTGGAATTTCAATGGCAGAGCGAGTGAGAGAATTGTAACTGGAAGAGCTCAGGGCAGGGAAGGATGACAGATGTTTCAGAGGATAGTGACAGACAGCCTTTGAAGGGAAGGAATAAATCATATAGGCAAAGAAGTTCACCTCAACTTCTGGTGTCAGAGAGAGGATCATTAGGGCAATGGCCAGAGATGGTACTCTTCATCTTTGATAAGAAGTGGTAGGTAGAGAATGATCCAGGAGTGAAAGATTTTTGGTGAATCAGAGTCCAAAGTCTTGAATAATTCATTAAGGAGCTCTCCTGTACAAAATTAGGGCTATTGAATGCTTTGGGGAAGGGCCAGCTTATAGTTGGAATTATATTTTCGCTTTCATTTAGTGAATTGTTCACTCTTTTTATTTGAAGCAGAGTTGTCTAGCTTGACTGGAACTTGTGACTGGCACAAGAAGCAGGTGGGTGCCCAGTAGAGGTCCGATTATAACCATAACTCGATGGCTTTCTCCAAGTGGGCGTCCTGGTCCTCAAGCTACTTTCAAGGTTCAGCAGGTGGATATAAGAGGGGGAGGAGCCTAATAAGGTAGCCTTCCAGCGATTCTTTCCGTCTCGGGGGATTTAATACAGGGCTCAGTAATAACTAGGATGGTAGTGGTGGTGGTGGGGGAACTTGTATAGCATTTATATTTGTTGTTGTTCCTGTCCGGGTGATTCTGGCTCTTGGGGACCACACATGTGCAAAGAATAACTGTTCCATAAAGTTTTAGGCAGAAGATAATCAACTCTGTCTTCTAGGTTCCTCTGGATAAATGTGAACCATCAGCTTTTTGTTTAGCAGGCAGGACCTTAACCATTTGCACTATCTAATAATTTCTTATAATATCTACAAACAGATTTTATATTCAGGACCTCATGTGATCCTCACAAGAAGCCCACAGAGGAGTTGAAGGGTTGCTGTTGACACAGGTTTAGAGACAAATCACAGCTTATTGAAGTTATGTGACTCTTTCTATGGTTGGCAGGATGGCTACGGAAAGTTAATTCCCACTACTGCACGTTCCTGACTGAAAATCAGGATCATAACAGTATCTATCATTAAGTGCTCTACTAATCATGTAAAATGCTCAACAGAGCACCCAGTACACTGTGAGCATTCAAAACGTTATATTAACAACTATGTTCTCTACAAACACAAGAGATTCACAGTTACCCTGACTTCACAATCAATTGAAAATGAGGACAAACAACATGATAAGACCAATGAAGAAAGAAAAGTGTGTGGGAAAAAAAAAGAGAAAGGAGAGGGCTTTACAGTTCCCTACTTTGTTCAACCCTTTCAACAATCTGATAGAGAAGGTCTCTTGGCCTCTTTTGCAAATGAGATAACTGTATATATAATGCACGCAAGGTTAGATACAAGCAAGTGGCCAAATTAGGATTCAAACATAGCTATGGGTATGGTTCAAAGGCATGTGTTCCTTGCAAGTAGATGACAGCAGAATAAAAGAAAGCATTAAAGAATTTGATCAGGGGCTGATAACATGGGAGGCTATACCTTTTCAAGTATTTCCTTTAATGCAATGTTGGCCTTAGAAAATAAATTTACATCTACTTCAGTGAAGCTAAACCTTAGTACAGATTAAGTTCCTTCTCTCACTCAACAGAATTCCTCTTGGGAATCGTGTTGGTACTGGGGATATTCTACACAAACAAATACATCACAGTCCCAACTTGTCACCCCATCTATTCCAACTGATAGGATTGATTCCGACTCACAGTGACTTTGTAGGATAGAGTCAAACTGTCCGATAGAGTTTCCAAGGCTGAAAACTTTGGGGAAACACACTGCTATACCTTTCTCTTGGTTGGTGGAGTTGTACTGCCAACCTTCCAACTGTAAAGCCAATGCCTTACTATTGTGCTGTCAGATGGGGATACAGCAGTGATAAACACAAAGCCATTGTCCTCACAGAGCTGATAGCCTGGTCACGGAAGGAGCAAACAAACCAGCAAAGAGGAACATATATCAGATGGAATAGGCACTAAGGTGAAAAACAATGATAAAGCATAAAAGGATAGGGATCATTTGGAAGTTGCTATTTATGATTAATTTGCTAGGGGAGATGTTCTGATAATATGGACACATGAGCAGAGAAATGTCTCACCCTATCTTTCCAATCCTCAAAAGTGAAACTCTTTAGGTATTTATGAGACACTGCACCCTAACTCAAGTGGTCTCACAATCTCGTAGTTTACTTCCTAATTGTATGAAACTGGTGGCAGAGGGTGGATTGTGGTGGTGGGTGGGCAATCTCTTGAACACAGTTTATGTAGAAATAAATGGCAATTCCAGAGCCATTGTTCAAGATGTCTCACTGCAACCAGTGAAACATAAATCAGCTTGTGGGAGTTATTGAGAATACATGCATGAAAGCAGACTTTGAAATAAAATAAAAGATAAAAAGTAATATTTAGTATAAAGACTCAGAAAGAAACTAATCGACTTTATCAGCAAAACAAATGAATGCTCTAGAAATAGATAGGGGCATACATCTTTCATTTCCATCATAGGAAACCACGTAGGTCTAACCATTGCATTGCATGCATCTTACATATTTGGATCACCCCCCCTACCCCCCACCCCGTCAATCTCAGCTCTGGCTTTCTGACAGTAAATCAACCAGGTTATGTCTAATTAAAGCAGAGTCTAATTTTCTTAGTATGGATTTTACTACACAGATGGCAATTAAAAAGCATCTACCTGCTTAAATTACAATTTAAAGGAGGTGATATTAAAACCTTGCTAATAATTGAGTCCAAAGGCCCACCAACAGCTGTGCCATCTCCCCTTAAAGACATCCAGGAGCAGAGATACAGAGTGTCCTCTGGGAGTTCACACTGAGCCAGTGTCACTGGCAGTGGAGAAGAGTCCGTGTTATTGTTTTATTCATGGACTCCCAGGATTCACAGCAGAAAGTCACCTTCGAGATCATCTGGTTCACCCCTTTTAGTTTACAGAGGAGGCTGATCAGGATACTTGAGGTTAGGGAACTCGACAGTGCTTTTTCTCCTACACGACTCCCAATCTCAGTTTTGCAGAAATTACTCAAGAATGTGAAATTTTAAAAACAACCACTGAAAAAGCTACTTGATTTATGAGAATCCACTTCTCAGTATCAATTATGCCAGACAGCTATGAGCTTGAGTTCTGGCTTGTGCAGTGTTTGGGATTCAATTCTGTCCCCTCAAAAGATATGCTGAAATCTGAATCACTGTGCCTGTGAATCCACGGGAGAAAGATGGGGCTTTCTTCCCTTGTAAGGTCCTGGGGCCATTCAACCTCCCAGGGTGGCTGAGTCGGCAGGGACCTGACAGCAGTGTCGTGTTGTGTTGTACCAGTGAATGTGATTCTTATTTGGGGGTTTCTTTGCGAACATTATCAGCAAAATTAAAGAAGTTGTAATGGTTGTGCAATGGTTACAAGTCAGCAGTAGGAGACCCCCAGGCACTTAGAGGGAAAACGATGGGGCTTTCTACAGTCTCAGAATTCCAGTCTCAGGAGCCCCCAGGGCAGTTCTCCTTTGTCTTGTAGAGCCCCATGAGTCAGAATTGACTTGACGGCAGTGAGGTTTTTTAAATTTTCTTTTAGTTTTATGGAGAAGGGTGGATCCTAATCCCGATTCCATCCTGGAAAGGCATTTGTAAAAGAGAAAGGCTGACTTGGAAAGGAGTGAAAAACAGCAGAAAAGCTGAGTATCGAGAAAAGCTTGGCGCTGAAGCAGAGGAAAAGGATAAAGAAGGGTTTTTCTCCCAAAGTGATTGATCAGGATAGCCTTACTGAACTCGGAATTAGGGCCTCTGGCCTCGAGAACTGTCAAAAATAGATTCTCTTCTTAAAACCACCACCAGTGGTCTTTTTTAAAATTTTAAATATCTATTTATTTATTTATTTTCCCACCAGGTCTTTTGTTCTGACAGTGGGTATGGGAAGTAGGAGACTAGATGATGAGCTGTTAGGCATTTCCTAGGGCCTCTGAGCTCTCTCCTTTACAATGTGGATCTAATCATGTTTGCCTGATAGTTGCCAGATAGGTTGTTGGTATATTAAATGAGGCATTATATACAATATCGAACACGTAATCAGCATCCAATTAATATTTCCTCCTTTGCCCTTGTAAAAGAAGTATTTATGAAGACTTTGGAGAAAAACCTTAAATATTTAAGAGATAATTTTGAAAAAATATAGCTAGCATTCAACATTTTATGTTGGTCTATAATTATAAACATGTATAATATATATGGGAAAATATTGCAGAGAATTCATACACATCTTGATAATATATTTACTATGATAATGAGATTTTGTAATATGGACTTTTTAGCTTACAAACATTTTTTGACCATTGTTATATTACATAATACTTTCTGAGTACAAAAGACACTTACCATTACCTAGACTGACAGTCTTTTATGATGCCAATTCAATAACTCTATGAAAGATTTTTTAGAGTGATTCTGAGTGATTTATTCAATTTAAGTGCCCCCCAAATTTCATGCATTATTTGAAATTTTGCAAGTGAAAGTTTAATTGGACTGTAGCAGTTGCTGTAAAACAATTTTATTTGACAATTTCTTTTTTCCCTGATTTTATTTTACTTTTAAAACAGTTTTATTGGCAAGTAATTCACATATCATATAATTCAGTAGTTCAATCATTCAATCATATCAAGGAGAATTGTACAATCACTCCCATATCAATTTTATAGCATCAATTTTATATCTCCCCCACCCCCCATGGTTAAATCACCTTTAGAATGATTTATGCAATCACAATCCATTCTAGTGCTCCCTCCCACTTCCCATCTTCATTACTTACTCCTGAAATCCCCTTTCCTCCCTATCTTTCCCCTCCACCCCTGTATTCCCTATTCCCCTTGTATCCGTTATTGTCATTATGCGTCCACTCATCCTGTGCGTCACAGCTGGGAGACCCAACAGAAAACAATGAAAAACAAAATCATGCTAAGGTGGTGAGGGTATTATATTAACATAATAGTGTACAGACAAAAAGAAAACCCCCAACAATACTCAAAAAGCCCACGAAGAAACTTCTGTCCTGGAACCAGGAAGAGATGCTTGCACTCAGAACAAGTATCGAGTCTATAGGTCAAGTTTATAGGGTGGTCAACCGTCCAAGTGTCAAGCTCCAGTTAGAATAATCAAGTTTACCAGAGTCTCTGCCTGACAGTCAGGCTGACCGAGACTCTCGCCTGTGGCCAGAGCAGATCTGCCAGCGGTTCAGTCTGACCAGATATTCTGCAGATGGGTTTTAGGTGCAATCAGAGATTTTTGTTGTTGTATTCAATTTCCTCCATGAATTATGACCTAAACAGAGATTTGGTCTTAACTATTAAATAACTTATATTTTCATAAAGTGTATGCTTATAACATGTCTTATATGCATATAAAAGAAAAACATTATGGCAAAAATGCAGAAGGATCTTTACAACAAGGTTAAATACTAGTAATTAATTAATTAATCTTTTTATTATTTCTTATTTTCCTTATTATTGTGCCTTTTTGAATCATTAATTCAAGGTAAATATAGTGTACCTTTTTAAGAGTTGACTACATGTTTACTATGATAGATTTAACTTAGTTTAAATATGCCTGAATATTTCCACAAATTCATAACTTATGAAACAGTCCACAGAATCCTGGTACTGCAACAGAATTCTGGGATACTACCCTAATTTTCTTTTTGGGGGCTAGTGTTTATTTTATGTATGGCTGACTTTTCAAGACTAAGGAATGCAAGAATTCCTGTATGCATTTTTCAAAGCTATTCTGTAAACCATTCGTGTCACAGGATAGGCCGATGACAGTTGGCTTTTGGGAGTAATATTTTTATATGTGAGGAAACTTTTATGTTTTCCCTCATCTTACAGATAACAATAGGCTAAAGTGTTCCAAAGACATTGTAAAGTCTTTCACTTTAAAACAACCAATTTGTCTTTGCTTAACTCATATCCTGAACATAACTGGCTAATGAATATTTTTTCCTTCATGTAATACCATTTTTAACATCCCTTGGTTGCCACTGAAAACATCTTGGGAGGCCTGGATTTTGCATAAATTAACATTATTCAATGCTTCTTTGTTAATTCCAGAATGTTGTCTTTTATTTGATTTAATGAATAATACTGTATGCGAAAGTTAATAAGGGGTTCAAATGAAGACTGAGCATGATAGTGGGACAAGAGGAAAGTCAAAGGAAATAGAGGAAAGAGCTAGGAGGCAAAGGGCATTTATAGAAGTCTAAATAAAGGCATGTACATATGTAAATATATTTATATATGAGAATGGGGAAATAGATCTATGTGCATATATTTATAGGTTTAGTATTAAGGTAGCAGATGGACATTGGGCCTCCACTCAATTACTCCCTCAATGCAAGAATACTTTGTTTTATTAAATTGGCATTCTATGATGCTTACCTTCCCGACACAACCGCTGAAGACAAAGTGGGTGAATAAGCAAATGTAGTGAAGAAAGCCGATGGTGCCCAGCTATCAAAAGGTATAGCATCTGGGGTCTTAAAGGCTTGAAGGTAAACAAGTGACCATCTACCTCAGAAGCAACAAAGCCCACGTGGAAGAAACACACCAGCCTGTGCGATCACGAGGTGTTGAAGGGATCAGGTATCAGGCATCATCAGAACAAAAAAAAAAATCATATCATTGTGAATGAGGGGGTAGTGCGGAGTGGAGACCCAAAGCCCATTTGTAGGCCAGTAGGGTCACGGGGAGGAGACGAGCCAGTCAGGGTGTGATGTAGCAACGATGAAACATACAACTTTCCTCTGGTTCCTAAATGATTCCTCCCCCTCCACCCCTGACTATCATGATCCCAATTCTACCTTACAAATATGGCTAGACCATGGTACAGATATGAATTGGAAACACAGGAAATCCAGGGCGGATGATCCCTTCAGGACCAGTGGTGTGAGTGGCGATACCGGGAGTGTAGAGGAAGGATGAGTTGGAAAGGGGGAACCGATTACAAGGATCTACATATAACCAACTCCCTGGGAGATGGATAACAGAAAAGTGGGTGAAGGGAGATGTCGGACAGGGCAAAAATGACAAAATAATAAATTATCAAGGGTCCATGAGGGAGAGGGGAGTGAGGAAGGAGGGGAAAAATGAGGAGCTGATGCCAAGGGTTTAGGTGGAGAGCAAATGTTTTGAGAATGATGTGAGCAATGAATGTACAAATGTGCTTTACACAATTGATGCATGTATGGATTGTGATAAGAGTAGTATGAGCCCCTAATAAAGTGACTTAAAAAACCCTTTAAAAAAGGTGAATAAGGGGTTATTTAAGACCAATGACCTTGACTATAATTTATGTGAGGGCCATTCAAAAAGCCATGGAAAGATAATTAAATTTATCCAAGAACTTTTTGAAGCCCCTCATATTTTCATACTTATGATTTAAAACATCTTAAAAATTCACTACCATCTAGTCAATTCTGACTTTCAGTGATTCTATAAAACAGGGTAGAACTGTCCCCTGGGGTTTTTTGAGACTCTAGGGGTTTACAAAAGTAGAAAATTTCATCTTTCTCCAGAGGGTTGTCTGGTGGTTTCGAACTGCTGGCATTGCATGTAGTAGCCAACCAGTGGCATAGATTGAGCACTGTTGAAGGAGCAGCAGAGAGAAAGCAACATCCATCCAGGCCCCTGATGTTTTCGCCACAAAAATGGGTCAAAGTTACTTCCTGATGTTCTATTTGAAGTCAGACTTCTTGTTTGCACACTACACTGTTCCTGGCACTTAAGGGAATGAGATTAGTCCTCCAATCACTGATATACCAAAGTCCTGCTTTGGACTTGTTTTTGAAATTTTGGGGATTGTTAAGCACTCCATGCTAATTGAAAAACCCGAAGACCTTCTCCTGCAAAGATTACACGCTACAAAATCCTATGGGGCAATTCTGTTCCCTGACAGTTCTACTCCATGACGTGGGCTGAAATGAGTTGAAAATTGACCTAGCGGCTCCAAACAATTACAAAACGACATACATATTGTGGCAGTTACACAATCTCCTGTCAACTTGTGAAGGAGGGGTAGAGTCTAACCTATCAATCAGGTCACAGCTTGATGACCTCATTTGGAGGCACTACCAAGATAAATGGAGATAAATAGCTAAGTGGAGGCTAGATATACACAGAAGCTCTGCTGGTCTTCCTGCTGACAAGCCGGAAGTCCTGATGGAACCAGAGTTCTGGGGCTGGAGGAGCCACATGGAGACCCATGCCAGCACTGAGATGCTTTCACTGTCACTGCATCCACAAGACTTTCCATGTGTTGTGTGAGTCTGAAGAGGAAATTATTGACTGGAGTCAGACAGATGGGCTAATGTAGGACTTATGGACTTGAGCTGGACTGGCTGGGATGTTTTTTTAATATACAGTTACTCTTTGATATAAAGTTCTCTATTACACACGAGGGTCTATAAATTTGTTTCTCTAATCAACACAGACTAATACACATATGTATATATGTGTACATATGTAGGTATAGCAATGCCTTTTATCATGTAGCATATGATGTATAAAACTCCATTAAATGAGATGGAAACAGAGGAGAATTTCCAGCAAGAACGAAGGATAAAGGCCAGGTGTTTTTTCCTAAATCCACAAGAGTGTTTTCTAACTTTTGGGGTGTATATGCGTGGCTTCCAGGGAAAATATATATTGTTATTTATTTCATATTCTTCAAAGTGTTAAATATCTAAGGATTTAAGTTGTTATTTTTGTGTCAGAGCTTACTTCTCCTGAAAGTGGTAGCAGATCTTTGTGATTTGTACACTAGTAAGGCAGCTTTCTCATTCAATTGAGAGAATAATTAGCCCCTGTTATCACAGCTGTGGATCCATCTGTGAGTTTAGTAGCTCTAGATGAGAACATTGCTTGCTGGCCAGCTAGTCATTTAATGATGCACATGCTTTGCCTGTGTGGTCATAGAAAGACCCTAGCAGGAACCACTGGCTTAGGTGGGCTATGAACAGTTCTTACTCGGTGAATTGTTGTCAACAAAGTGCACATCATCAACTCATCTTAAAGTTGGATTCATTTCCGCCACCTATCCTTTTATCATACGATTACATGTACCTCATATGTGTGCACCTACTTTATTTTACACATGAATCCCAACGGTAACTTCGGAAGAACAAGGCAATCTAGCTTCCAAGCACATAGGCATTGACTGTGAGTGCCTAAGATGGCACTGAGCAGGTTTGATTTGTCTCCGGTCTTCAATAACATATATTCTAGGGCATGAGATAATAAAAGTTGTTGTTTTTATTTTGTGAGCATCTGCCTCAGAGACCCTAATTATGCTCAGGGAAGAAAATGCAATTGATAATTTCCTTGGACCCAGTAGAAGCTGATGTGGTCAAGAATCTTCTTACTGACCCTCTAGTTGCTCACTAACCGAAAGAGATAGAAGCAAAAATGAAGGACGAAAGGACAGTGGCAAGGAAGGAGCTGAATTACTTGCCAGTTACTAGAGGTCCTGAACGGTGCAGATGACGAACATACTAGCTGCTAACGGAATGGCTGGAGATTGGAGTCTACCAGAGGTGCTCAGGAAGAAAGGCATGGTGACCTATTTAAAACAAAAACAAAAAACAGCCATTGGAAACCCTACGGAGCACAGCTCTTCGCTGACACCATTGGGTTAGCATGTGTTGTTTTTGAATCAATGACAACCGTTTTTGTTTGTTCAATTTTTTTTTTTTAAGCTATCTACTAGGCTTGGATAAGATTCAGACTGAGTTGCGGACTGCCATTTTTATTTTAGGTGACATAAAATCTTTGAGATTTTGGATCAGATTTAGGCCTAATGAGGCAGCTTATCCAATCTTTTCTACCCCCTCCCTTTCTGCTTTCACATTTTCTTGCAAGGTGCCTGCTGTACAGCAACATGCTGTAAATGGATTGTTAGTCCTTTAGAACCACACGCAGCAAGAATGGGCCATAGTACTGGTACTTTCCCAGAGGCTCCCTCCATGCTGTCACCGACCAACTGGCTGGTCTTTAGTATATTCTCCCTTTTAATGGGGGTTTTGCTAGAAGATCATCGTCTCCACTTCTTTCCCTGCGCCATGGATTAGCCCATGTTTGTGGAAGAGGTTAGGGAAAAAAGCACTGCCGTTTTGCAACACCATCTGTATTTTTGTTTAGCATGTGAGGAAAATGAGTTTTGCAGAGAAGAAACCACATAGCTGGGGCCAGCATAGCTTTAAATACATCTACACTTGCCCGGCTGTATTAAAATAGTGCTGGGATGAGCAGTTGATTTGTTGGTGAGACAGATGGAGGGGATGGTTTTGAATTGGGTTAGAGAAATCATTGAAATTTTACAAAATGTTAGATTCTGACTTCTCTGAGAGGTAATTTTTGTTATTGCCTTTGATCACATACAGGGATTAGTTTTGGAGAATTAGAAAGGTTAAGTTGAGCCCTAATGATACACGGTTAAGCACCTGGCTCCCAATTGGCAGGCTACCAATTGGAAACTAGCAGTAGCTCTGTGAGAGGACAGAACTTGCAGGTCATAAAAAAAAAATCACAGCACAGGAAACCTATGGGGAAGTTCCGCTCTGTCTGTAGAATTGCGGGGTCAGAGCTTCTGGAAAGTTCTAGAAACAGAAAAGTTCAGTAACAAGCCCAAGGCCACTTACCCAGTGATAACAGATTTGTTCCCCAAGATGACAGCATCTGACTCCAAGTCCACTGATCTTAAATAATTCATGAATACAACCACATTAAATAGAATCTACCTATAATGGATAAAAATTCAAGTGTTTTCTTGACCTTACCTCTCATCCAAGTCTCTTATCTGGAGATATTATTACCTACTAGTATCTACTATTAGTCTTGTTTGTGTCCTATCACTTCCATGTATAATCACGCACATGTACAAATGCATACATAGCCATGTGTCATACCACACGCATACATACATAGAATCTCTTATTATTTTTAATGTAAATGCTATCATATTGTTACAGGTTGTTTTTATCTCGGTCAGAATTAGAGACATATTCATGGCAGTCCAATTACCTATTTCTAGATCTTTGTATTTGGTGGATATTATTGGGAAATTGGTAGTTCAGTGGTAGAATTATGACTCATCTAATTCCATGCATTAGACTTAGGTTCAATTCCAAGCCACTATAGCTCATGCACAGTCACTGCCCATGCTACCGGACATGTTTTCGAGGAGATCCCAGAGTGAGTGGAACTAGGAAGAAAGACCCGGTGATCGCAGGGAGTACAAATGCTCATGCAGATGGCCGGCAGCAGGCAAGCTTTCCCTCGGCTGTGCACAGATGGCTCGCCCGAGCTGGAGCGCTGCACAGCGGGGTGATAGCAATGATTGCTTGGTGGGGCCACACCTTAGGGAGCTGTCAAATGTTCACATCCACAGTGGGCTTGTCCCCTTCTCCTAAGAAAGAAACACTGCTCTAAAAATATTCTTGTGTATCTCCATGTACCCGTAACATTTTAAAGACATTGACAAATCACCTACAAAGTGCCATAATTAATTTACAGTCTGTAAAGATCTCTGATGTTGTTTAGTGTAGTGGTTATGAGTCGGCCTGCATTCCTTAAGGCCAGCAGTTCAAGCCACTAGCTGTGCTGTGAGAGAAAGTTTAGGCTTTGTACTCTCATGAAAAGTTACAGCCGTGGAGACTCAGCGGGGCCATTCTACCCTGTCCTAGAGTCGCTATGGGTCGGCTCAATGGCAGTGTTTTTTGTTTTTATATGAAAATACAGATATTCCCAATGCTTTTGCAATCACTTTATTAAAAAATTGGGGGGATATTTCAATATTTTAGATTATATACTGATTTTTTATAGCCATTTACATTTCCTCGTCTGTGATTTGGCTAGATGTATCCTTTTCCCTTTTTATTTATATTGTGTCTATATGTATTCAAGACACACATCTTTGTTCATTCTGTGTGTGTGTGTGTGTATATATATATATGCTTCTTTCCAATCTTCACTGGCTTAGTTTTTTCTATAGACCTTTGCTGTCAGCTGACTTAAGCTTTGTTTTAAGAAAGATATGTAGACCCATATCTCATCTAAAAACAACCAATATGACCTTTTTTTTTTTTTAATTTTTTTCCCCAATATGATCTTATCAATAATAAATCTATAAATAGTGGTCTGGATCCTTCAACCAGGGATGACCAAAAATACTGACATGGATGAATGAAAATGAAGTTTTAGTTTACCCTCAAACCTAATGGCTGTAGCGTCCCAACTCATGAAAACCCTATGCGTACGTAGCCCATAAGGCTTTCAGTGGCTGATTTTTTGGGAAGTAGCTCACTAGGTCTTTCTTCCTCGGTGCTTCTGGGTATAGCTAAACCTTCACTCTTCCTACTAGCAGTCGGCTGTATTAACTATATATAGTATTAATTAATATAACTATAATAGTATTAACTATAATATCCAGGGACTCCAAAGTCTGACTCCATTGCCATCAAGTAGATTCGAACTCCTAGCTGATGCAGCAGAGTAGGACAATCTTTCTCCTTTCTTCCAGTCAGGACACTTGTATGAGTCCTTTGCACTCAAGAAACAGGTTGCTTAAGATGAGAGAGCGTGGTATTCTTCGCCAGCATCTGGCTTCCGCGACACTCTGCAGTTTGTGAACCCACCTACTTCATGCGTCTATTTTCTGCTAGGCTGTGAATGGTAAGTGCTCCTGACAGCCTCTGCTTGCTATTTCCCGAATAGGCCATTGCACTTCGTCAATGTCCCGAGGTTAGCTGAGCACAATAGATCATGCCCGCAGTTTGCCTCTTATCATAATTCTCCAGTGGTTTCTCCAAGCAGGTCAGAACTACAGATACACCATGTGTCTGAGGACACACATTCTGTTTGCACCGTGGTTCTCCTTATCAAACTGCACGGCCTGTGAAAGTGAGAGCTGCATTTTATTTACCTGGTATGATGTCTTACACAGTGATATGTGTTGAATGGAAATCAACTTCAAAAAATAGCACATATAGGGAATATACAGAGTGCTTTTTATGTAAAACACTGAAATATTGAAAGACAACTAGTGTAATTTTTCTTGGCTGGAATTGTATCGGCCAATTCTTTGGCTGAGAAAAGCTATCAGATTGTTTTCATGGGGGAATGAATGTGTTGAGTCTTCCTGGGCACAAGGCAGTAACACAGAGCTCCCTGAGGACTAACCTTTGACAGTGAACACACTTTCCAAGCACTCAGTGATTTTAGAGAAACATTTGCATATATTTACATAAATTTACATAGAATGGTCATGCCACCCCCAATTCCCTAAGCTGCATTGGGTAATTTTTTTTTTAAAGTAGTGTGACCTATCACAATTATATCCAAACTCAATATTCAGTACAAGATACACAAAGCAAAGCAAAAATCTAAATCAGTCAATTACATGACTGATTAGGAGAAAGATAAACAGAGCTTGAACGAGAAATAGAAAAGAAAACAAAATAGCCAGTGCTCATATCTTCTCAGCATCAGTGCTGTCATAGAGCAGCATCTGAGCGGAGACTCTTCCCTTGTTTTATTGTTCATTTATTTTCACCGACATTTACTGAGGATCACCCGGAACCAGGTGCTGTGTTAGTGTTCAAAGTGTTATCTCTAATCATTATCATAAAATTGTGGCATGGGTATTATTGTCCCAGTTTACAAGTCTGTTAAAAATGCAAAGAGACATCTATCAAACCTCCCATGAATGTCATGTGGCCACATAACATCTACATCTATCTGTTTCCTTCGCATTCCTCACATGGACATAAGAAGATGTGGGCTGAGCAGTTCCATTTGAAGACCTGTTAATACTGCTTATACATTTGCTTTCATTAGAGGAAGGTGAGGATGTAGAGAATGTTAGACAGACACTAAGAGGCTATGACATAGGAAGGAGGTAGGAAGGAGATGAACTGAGAACCACAGAGTTATGCCTGAATCTTGATTCTGAACTCCCTATACAGAAATTCTAGTAAGGGTGGTGGCAGGCTGAGAGAACACTGGAGGAGAGCATCAAAAGAAACCAAAATTAAATACATAATAACAATAGAAGTATACTCATAGAAATATAATGGTGAAGTAAAACTATGATTCTTCAGACCTTTAGGAACAAGAATAATTTCATACTGCATGGAGGGTTTGTTCTGAAGACCAAAATCTCCTGACAACTGGCAGGGTGCCATGGTGTGCAGCTCATCAAGCTAGATCCACATTTGCTGCTGCAATCCCTGGTGTGGTGCAGACATTTCCCTGGCAGTCCTGGTGCATGTGGTACTGTAGCTCCAGCTAGCCTCATGGTGACAGTCACCTCACACATATGCTCTCTGACTCACTGCTCTTGAACACCCCTCCACACCCTGCTGCTGCCTGATGCTACTATACCAGGACTGGTGAACTCTGAGAAAACCAGCTCTTGGTTTGATGTTTGTATAATCGCGAGGAATAAAGAACATAACCTCTCTGAGTTTATTTTGGGACCCGGAGTGGTTTTCAGAGTGTACTGGTAGGACACCACCACCAGGGCGAACAGAACAAAGACCAAGGTGTTCTCTTGAGTGGCTTGTCTGGAGGAGAGGGAGCCAGTGTCCAGTGAAGAAGCTGAGAGAACTTCTTGATGCGATCACACCTATAACATTATGTATGTAAACTTCTCTCAACCTCTAGGAGGGGAACAAATTCTGGAAGGTGGAAGTGGAAAAAGGATTTTACGTCTATTTTAACCTCCAGTTGCACTGGAGAATTTCCAGCTAGTATCTCCCTAAGTATTGTTGAAGTTATAGTTGAGTGACACCAACTGGTTTAATTATAAAACCAGGGGTAAGATGCAAACAATTAAAAACTGGTTCACTGCCCTAATGATTGTTTTAAGTATAAAAAAAATGAGATACTGAAAGTTAGTTGATTTCATACATTTAATACTTAGATAAAAACAATAAAAGAGGTATGCAATACTAGAATATTATGTTTTCAAATATTAATGAAAATATTAATATCTGAAAAAACAATAAAACTGTTATTTAAGATATTTACATATTGCTTCTTGATTGGCATCCTCACGTGCAATATTCTTCACTTTTATTTGAGCATAATCTGCTGTGTGATTTATCCTTAATCATTTGTGGTAGTTACATGATCTGGTGTTAATTTGAGGAGTCTAGCCTGTCACTCAGGTCATAGCCAATGAGGCCTCTGTGTGGGCATGGCCTTTTCCTGAGGATTCTGGGAACTCCTATATGTCCTCCTTGGAGGCGGGAGACACTCTCTCAGCTCACTCCCTGTGTGACATCCCTGTGAAGAATACACATGGAGAGAGGCTGATGGAGTCAGACCTCTGGAGCCATGTGCAGACCGCTGACAGTGCTGAGATACTTACAGCGCCACTAGATCCACAAGACTTCCCACCCACTGACCTGTGATCTTCCTGCATTTGGTGTCATTGCATTGTTTCGTGAGTCTGAAGAGGACTTTATAGATTGGTATGAGACATATGGGCTAATATCGGATTTATGGACTTGATCTGGACTGGGCTGGGATATTTTCAACTGCTCTTGTGTATACAGCTCTTCCTTATACACATATTTGAGTACCTCTGGATTTAATTCTCTAGTCCACCCAGACTGACTCACCATCTTTTCACTCTAGGAGTAGGGTCCCATTCCTTTAGAAGTCATCGTGTTTGGTATATAAGAAACAAGTGATTTCACAACTCTGAACATATTATGTTCATCTTTGAAAAATCCCTTTCTGCCTCTACTAAATTTACAGCAGTTGTTCTGATGATATTTTTAGCTTTTTGAACACTTTCAAGAATTGCACAATTCACCCATAATGCCTTATGTGAATTCAGAGCATAATACAAATCTCAAAAAAATGAGAACCCATCACCTACTGGTTGCTTGACACTTTTCCTCTTTATGTTACATGTTTCTTTACAGAAATAACCAACACAAGGGGATAAGAAGGTAGCATTTCACCAGAATTATAACATTTTATGAAATAGATAAATAAATATTTATTTATAGTTCCATCTAATGTTTTATACTTATGGACAGAGTGAACATTACTGTAAGTGCTTAGAAAAGTTTGGTACACAAGTGAACATTAAAAAAGAGTAAAAATGTAAATTTGTGATTTCTACATTGGGCAGCTACCCAGCTCCAAACAACAAAATAGTAGGTATTGGATCTGCTGAACCAGCTGAATCTCACCAGTGTATAAAACTCACAACTTTTAAAAATGATCCAACCCATTTCATTTTTGCAGTTGTTGGGAGCTATTGAATCAAGTTTGTGTCATGGTGATGTTATGTGACAGAGTAGAACTACTCCACACGATTTTCTTGGCTGGAATTGCTATGGAAGCGGATTGCTGAGCTTTCTCCAGCAGAGTACGGGGTAGATTTTAAGCACCAACCTTTTGGCTAGTAGATAACTGTGCAATCCCTTGTGCCACTATAGCTTCTTCAGTTAGTTGTTTCATATTGGACAATTGATATACCTCTCTGAGTTACACAAAGGAGATGATGGTGGTTGGAATTAGAATTGATGTCAATTCAGCACCTAGCAGATTCCTACACAAAAGGATTCCAAGATAGGACAGAAAAAAATAGATTGTTTACCTTAGTAACTCAAAGCAAATGTAAAAATTGAAGGATGCACCAGCAATACTTTTGTTTTCTTCTTGGAAGATTCCTCTTCTATCTGTAATTTCATCCTCTTGGGGAACTGAGTTGCTACCATACTTGGGGCCATAGTATAGAGATTTCATGGGAAGTGCTTTTCTCCGGGTAAAGTGAAATGCCTGGAAAATACTTTCTAATGTGCATGTGGCTACACCATGCTAACTCTGGATTGAGGCGAAATAAATTGCATACCCTCAAAGGGCTAAAAAGAATGAACATGTGAATCCATGTGGTAGTGAGAGCTGATGTATTTGCTCCACAGCTGTACATTGGCAGGTCTGATACCTGCAGGGACCAGTGGGTGATGGAGTCAGGTGACCTGGAAAGAAAGTGGTTTCATGCCTTGGTGACTTCTGGTAGCTAAGAGAAGCAGTGATAGGTCTAATATTAATGGAGCAAAATTGAAGTGACTAAGTAATAGTCAATCAAATCAGTGTGAGGTCAGAAAATGATAACAATCAAGGGGGCTTTAAATATATGTAATTGCAAAAGAAAAACAGGAAATGAAAATGGTCAAACTGTCAACATTGAAACTATAGATTTCATTAAAATCTACATTTAAAGGTGAATGTTTTAATTGAAAGAATAGTTTGGGTGTGGGAAGGAATATTAGTTTCAAAATATGATTTTGCAAGGTGTAGGTAAACCCTAGGTGCACGATTACTAAGTGATTGGCTTAAGTAGTTTCATCCCCTAGCAGCTCTATGGGGGCATGGGTGCAGTATAAGGGTGAAGACGTGGCTACTCCCACCTCATTTCTAAAACCCAAACATTCAGTAATCCAACAGGTCTTTACTGAGAACCCTCTATGTTTGGGGTGCCAGAAATTCAAGAACACAGCACTATAAATAGGCTGATGGGAGAAACAAACAATAAACTGATAAGTAAGCAGTACTTAAGAGTTACGAAAAAGGGGCTTCCGAACCAGAAAAACGGGATGCATATACCAGGAAAGGCTGCCAGTGGATGTGATATTTAAGTCAGTCTTCATCTGAGCAAGCTACTTAACTGTGGAATCCTCGATATCCCTGGCCTTTAAGCTTCTTGCCAACTCTAATAACCTATAATTTTAAAGATGTTCAATTTAGCCTCTAGGTATCCGATAAATATTAACTCACAATAATGGATCTTATTCTAATTATACCTAAAAGTAAAAAAAGAGTTAAATTTGTACTGAACAATAATTACACAAGACAAACTTGGACTAAAGTAACTATCATATTGCATTCACAACAGCTAAAAATGTATATATACCTGTTGTTATTGCAAGAAGTCTTGTGGACCTGTCAACCTCTAAGCCAGCAGTTTGTATCTACCAGGTGCTCTGTGCAAGAAGACGATACTTTCTGCTCCCATTAAGATGTTCAGCCTCGGCAACTCAAAGGGGAAGTTTAACTCTGTCCATAAGGGTGCTGTGAGTTGGAATCTACTTGATGGACGTGGGTGGTTGAGTGCCTTCAATTCCATTTAGACTTACAGTGACACTAGACAATGCAATAGAACATGCGGTTTTCTAGGCTGTAATCTTAACAGTAAAAGATGATTAGATCTTTTGCCATGCGGAGCTGCTGGGGTTTGAACCACCAACATTCTGGTTAGTAGCTGAGCATTTAACCATTGTGCCACCAGGGATCCTATACATAACTGTAGTGCATATAAATGTATATGTGTGCATACACATTCATAGACACATAAACATACACATGAATATTATATTTATTAATATAAAACATGTTTTGAGTAGACTAGTTCTCTATGCATCATATTATTTGGAATTAGAATAATATTTATTGCAAAAAAATCTAGCAAATTATCTTCAAAACTACTAAGCAATTTTTAATAATTTAGAAATGTATTGACACTTGATAGTTGATATTTGTTGGCTATCAATACAATTAAGTAAATATGCATCTTAGTCCCTTCAGATGACCAAGAAGTAAACACAATCTCATGATTTACTTAGTTTACTTTTCCTAACTTCGAACATGTTTATTTGCATATTTTATTACTTGTATACCTTTTTTTGTATCCCATAAAACAGCAATGTCCAAAGCCAGTTCTGTTCTAGTAGCATGACTGCACAGGATACAATTTAGTATGTTTTAAAGATACCCACTCATATTTCCCTTCTAACATACTGTATTCTTACCTCTCATTCATTCATTCTTGTATTAATTTGGTTTGCCAGTCCAAATGGAGAGCTTATTATTTGCTAACCCTTGTTTTGGATGCTAAGTGTCTGTGATCGTCAGGTCTTGCGTCCACCTGGTTGTATCTGTATGAAGATACAGGTGATGTGCAGCCTCTCACTCAGCTCACAGCCTCCTGACATCTCCTCAGGCTTGTGGTATATTTAATATCTATAAAGAGACGCTGTCTCTTCATGCTGGTGTAGAGCCTGCATCTGTCTCATCTGCCACCGGTACCTTGAACTCAGGCCATAGCCCTTCTTAGGGCCTGGCGATCGAGGGAGATAATTGGTAGCCTGCTATCACTTCTGAGCTACTGATGCATCTCTGCATCCATCATCAGGCTGATCTTTCTGCTTCTTCCACCTGTGCTACTTGGTTGGTCAGCTGGCCACTGCCTGGGTGGGGAAGGACCTCTGCTTCAGCACCTGTCCTACAGACATGAGTTAAACTGGACTTTCCTGCTCAGAAGCTGTGTGGGCTGTGTCATTGATATAAAGGAATTCCCCATATGTATATAAGTGTCACTGGTTTTACTTCTCCGGATAATCTAGCCTAATATACTACCGTAACATTAAATGGAAGGGAGTGATGAACTTAATTCTAACTGAAGCTTAAGTAAATTTAAAGTCTTTTGTTGTTAATTTTGGTAGGAATTTGTAAATGGAATGTGAGTGAATGTGAGAAAATATATGTGAGTGACAAAGCCTGACTTGTTTTGAAGTATCTTGAGACAAAGTTTGCTATTTGTAACGATCTCCTTGAAAGGACGGTAGAAATTGATAGGAAAGTCTGATTTGGAAGAAACCTCAATGATCTATCTATCATGTTCGTTAAATGTTCTGTGGATCTTAGATCTCTGTTTTGACTGGGAAGGAGAAAGACTCACAGTGTGTGCACTTGCATCTAATTGCTTTTCACTTTTCCAAGTGACATCTGACCGATCCAGCCCCTATTAAATGTGGTTAAATGTATTCGTTTCAAGCATCTCACTGCTGGGAGGACACAGTCACACTTATTTCGTTTATCATATGTTGAACAAACTTTTTTGATAACAGGTAACATCTCACCACCAACTCTGCTCTTATTTTTAACAGCCAAAGCAGGCAGAAACAGCAATAACAAATCAACAAACCCCAAATCGTTAGCTTTAGAAAGTTCAAGTTTATTTTCCCACACAACGGAGAGGCTTGCTGTATAAAAGTCAGTGAGCGTTGCAGCTCCTTGAACCCCCGGGTGATCCAATACCGAGATGACTTCTCATTGGCTGTGGCCCCAGAATGAAGGAGCGCGCAGTCATGCACACAGCAAAAGACGTGGGAGAGATACTCACGTTTGAGTCATCTCTGAACATTTCAGTCACCTTCTGTTACTTCTTTTTAACTGATTGAAAAAGTAAAATGAAGTGATTTGTTTCTCCTCATGGTGAAGGGGCAGGAGGAGAACTGAACAAGGTCTTCCGTCGGCCCACTTTGTAGTACCTTCTCTCATCCAGCAGTGACATAGGACATAGAATTTGCATTTGGAGCCTTTCAGGTTGGTCTATTGGCAATATTGCTACCAGTAAAGCACTGGGCCAACAAGAGGAAAATTGCCCCATTCTTAATATTTGAAGGTGACATAAGAACGTAGCCTTTTTTTTTTTCTTTTTAATTCTGGGTTTCACCTTGCTAAGGTAATTTGATTTTTAACTATTACAATCCAATGGAGATGATATGTAGTAGGAAGGAACTCTATCAAATGAACTCACCAGGGAAGATGATTCACAGTTCCCAGCTGCTTTCTCCGCCATTCAGGAAAGTTTGAAGGACACAGTGCTTGGATTATTAGCAACAATCCTTTCGGGATGGTAGGACATGCTCTGGACAGTCACATTGCTAGGGATTTCTACAGGGGTTGGAAGCAGCGCTGTGATGTCCCAATTTGCCTTTCCTTTTAGTGGTCAAACCACAGGAATGAAAGGTGCGCCATGACAGAAGAGAGCCAGTGTAATTCTGAGAGACGCATTTGCTTGGATTGTGAGAAACAAGCAGGAGGAAGTTCAACAGCACAGGAGTCAGGAGTACTGGGTTCTGGTCTTAGGCGAGGTAATTTCCTGACTGTTTTATATCCCTCATATTAAAAATAAAATAAAGAATTAAATGGTTGTTAATGTCTGTTCTTGTGCTTTCTTAAAGTCATATGCACAAGACGAGAGACAATTCAGAAGAGTATGTTAATATCAACATAGTTGTGTACTAAGATGTATATACAAAATTATGTCTGACCTACTCAGCAGCCCCATGAACACCCAAATCATAAGTCCAAAATGGAGCCTTTAAAATTTTTTAATCATTTTATTGGGGGCTCATACAGCTCTAATCACATTATGTATATACATACATTGTATCAGTATTTACATCTTAAAGGACATTTTACATGGGTAGGGGCTGCAGTCTCTTCCCTATTACTCTTTTATGCACACCCCTCTCTCTTTTTTTTAAATACTTTTATTGGGGACTCCTACATCTCTTATCACAATCCATACATTCATCCAGGGTGTCAAGCATGTTTGCACATATGCTGCCATTATAATTTTCAAAGCATTCTCTTCCCACTTGAGCCCCTGTGAAATGGAAACCTTACTTCCTCTTTAGTTTTTGTTACTCATTTTCTTTTATCCTGGGAAATAGAATCCCATATAGTGTTTCAAGGGAAAAAAATGTAGTCATTTTTTGATTCTTCTTTTTCTTTCAATTTTTCACATCAACAAGTATTTACAATGCTATCTCCAAAATATACCTCATATCACTTTTTCTTGCTTTGAGTCTGAGCTACCTTTCTCCATATGATGATGGAAACCATCTCTTTATTGGTCTCTCTACTGCCACTTTAGCTTCGGAAAAGTGACCTTTCCCTTGTGTGTAAGCAGCACATTTCAGATAAAAATCTGTTTCTGTTGGTCCCTTATTTAGAAGATTTTCTATTATACTTAAAATAAACGTCAAACTCCTTAAGATGGTTACAAGACACTACCTAACTTCGCCCCTCCCTTGACCTATTATGTGACTTTTGTACCCGACTATTGGGCTTTCACCAAGATCCAACATTACTTATTGTTTAGTTCGGAATAAGTCTAACTCAGCTCTACATCAGCGTATCTACACATGTTCTTTTATCTGCCTGAAATACTCTATCTCCTTACTTTTTATCTTTACACCCAATTCCTTTTCTTTAGATTTCAACTTAACTCACTTTCTCTAGAAGAGGCCTTCCCAAATTATTTTACTTAGAAAAATCTTCCATCAGTATTTTTATTAGTGTTTTCATTTCAACATATTATTTGTTTTCCATATAGTATACTAATTATAACTTTCAATCATATTGTATATATATTTATTTATTTTCTGTCTGCTGTTCGAACTAGAATGTGATTTTCTTTTAAAAAATTAAAAAAATCATTTTATTGAGGGCTCGTACAACTCTTCTCACAATCCATACATCCATCCATTGTATCAAGCACATTTGTACATTTGTTGCCACCATCATTCTCAAAACATTTTCTTTCGACTTGAGCCCTTGTATTAGCTCCTCATTTTTCTCCTTTCTCCCACCCTCCTCCCTCATGAACCCTTGTTAACTTATAAATTATTATTATTTTGACATGTCTGACACTGTCCGATGTCTCTCTTCACCCACTTTTCTGTTGTCTGTCCCCCAGGCAGGGGGTTATATGTAGATCCTTGTGATTGGTTCTCCCTTTCTACCCCACCTTCCCTCCAC
>NW_022107407.1:12869270-12898943 GCF_000313985.2 Echinops telfairi | reverse complement strand
TCCATGTGGGCTTTATTGCTTCTCAGTTAGATGGCCGCTTGTTTATCTTCAAGCATTTAAGACCCCAGATGCTATATCTTTTGATAGCCGGGCACCATCAGTTTTCTTCACCACATTTGCTTGTGCTCCGACTTTGTCTTCAGCGATGGTGTCGGGAAGGTGAGCATTATAGAATGCCAGTTTAATAAAACAAAGAGTTCTTGCATGGAGGGAGTGCTTGAATAGAATGTGAATTTCATGATGACTAGAGCTATATCTATCGTCTCACCACTGATTCTCCATCACTTAGAAAAGGGCTATGGTAGCCATTGTTGAGGCTTTATCATATTTTTTCCCCAAGTACCATTGGAGGTTCAAGCATCTTGGATGAGTAATAATTGAGTTCAGGTTATTAAAAAAGAAAAATATGTACTAATTTGGTCAAATCTAATTACTTTATACCTTCTCCATCCTTTTACTCTGAGCATCAATTTTGTACATGTGTTCCAAAGCCCTCTACACCTCCTACCACTGAGTTGATTCTCACTCATAGTGACATTGTAGTTCAGAGTAAAACTGCCCCCGCATGTTTCTGAGACTGTAACTCTTTGTGGGAGTAGAAAAATTACCTTTCTCCTTGTGAAAAATAGTTCACAAAAAATCCTGACCTCTACCCTAGTGAAATTAGTATCATCTGGGTGTGCCATTAACTTGTAGGCAGTTATCTCGATGCACATAGGGGAACAAAACCCAAAGATTGCAACTGGAAGCTAAGAGAGGAAACACGATTACATGCTCCAAACCATCGTCTATCCTAAAACCAGAGCTAGATGAAGTCTGGCCGTTCCCAGTAACTGTTCTGACGAGGGTCACAATGGATGGTCCCAGACAGAATGGGTGCAACATGTGTAGCTGAACTTCACATCTTAGTTTTTATTTAAAGTCCGAGTCTAGAGCATAGAAGGCTGACTCTCTTAGATGATGCCCCGACAAAGTCTTTAACAAAGAATCACGTCTACTTGTGATCACCTTACTGGGTCTTAGTGCGTTACACAAAATAAGGGGCAGGTTCCATAAAATCCATGGATTTTATATGAAAGAAACATGGAGTTAGTGAGTAGGGAGGGAGGGAGGGAAGGGAGGAAGGAAGGAAAAGAAAATATGGGGAGAAAAAATTTCACATGTCTAGCTTGGAGAGTAAGGACCCTTAAGGAGAGTAAGGAGAGTAAGGACCCTTAAGGAGAGTAAGGAGGCATAGTGGATTATGTGTTGGACTGCTCTCCTAAGGGCCAGCAATTCTAACCCATCAGTGGCTTTCAGTTTCAGGGCAGATTTATAGCCCAGAAACTCACGGAGCCAGAACTACTCACATCAGGTCACAGAGCAGCTGGGAGCGTTTCCCTCAGTGTATCCGAAGCCAACAGTAGGCTTTCAATTCTTTACCTTACGTGCAACGCGCACAGCTGGCCCTCAGAGGACAGTTTAGCCTTCCCTCACTAAAGAGCACAGCAAATCACTCACTGGTTGCATACTTTGTAAGTTCTCTAGAGAGACGAAATGGGTTCCTAGTACTTGTATCTTACAGTGTAAGTATATTATTTTAAAAGTGAGATATCTGGAACTTTGTCATCAAAGATTTTAGTAACAATCCATCTTCCAAATGTAACTTGAGGTAGTCCCCAAGTACTAAGTCCCTCATGTTCACTGTTTGATGATTTCAGCTCCTGGTTCACAGAGATATTTCTAATGATTTCTATGCTCATATCAATGATCATTCGAAAATTCCAACTTTCTTATCCCTTGATCATTTATTTTCTTACCTCAGCTACTTATCTCCATGGTCATGACCTAAATTTCGCCATTACCAATGACCGAAGCCTCTCATTAGTGTCGTTTCAAACACCTCACTATTTCGCACTGAAACATCTCATCTCTCCAGTTCTCTTTCTTTTCTATTCCCCTGACTTAAATAATTCTTGGAGTAACTGCACAAGGGCTTCAGTGAGTCTATTTTTTCCCCCCATTGACTTCCACTTATTCTCATGCCTTAGCTTCCTTCCTTGATCATTTAGAATAGATAGATCATGATTACATTCCCTGTTTTGCATGCTCCATAAACTCTCTTGACCTTTTCTCATTCAAATTTACTCTCCTGTAGAGGAAAAAAATTCATTCCTCATTCATAGTATTGCCTGCACCATCAGCTAAGCGTGGCAGGAAGAAAACATATACGCATGCTCTCTGATCTTGCTATAAAAGTCTGGCTATGAGTCTCAAATGAGAACTTAATGCCGCCTGGCAATTTGGCATTTTCTGTCCCTTGCATTCCTTCACTTCTTTCACATCTGGTTTCTCATCTATATGACAATCCCTGCTTTTCATATTCTCAATTGGTGACCATGTCTGTGATTTTACCCAGGAAACAGAAACACGAAGAAGACAGCCACAAATGTCCATCTGTGCACCCCTATTCTGTTTTTACTGCCTTCCATCTTATGACGGTCAGTGCGCTAACCCTGATCCCATTAAGGGAGGATGCCTTTCCATTCCTTATGCAGACACTCCCTACTGTCTCCTCAAGGGCACCACTCCTACTGCTCCCCTCTCTCACCCACATCAATGTCAGACTCCTGCGTACTGGATCCTGCTGGAACATGAGCACAGGTAAGTGGTTATGAGAATTGCTTTTGGAGCCTGAATGCTAACAAGTCTTTATATCCTTGAAAAAGTTGTTTTTTCTCTCCAGGTGGTTGTGCTAGCAGGTAAACTGTGGACTGCTTTCTGCAAGGTCAGCAGGCCAAGCCAGAGCTGTGCCAAGGAGGAACGTTGAGGCGTACTGTTCCTACGAAGAGTGACCGTTGTGGAAAACTTATGGAGGGTCCCCGGGAGTCGATTTGATGTCTGGTTTTTGTTTTGCTTGCTCATTTCTTCACAGTTCTTATTTATAAAGTGAGAGTAATAATCTGGATTAGTTACTATATTTGCTTTGAGGGTTAAATGACATCATTTCAAAAATTCATTAAACTCTTTCAAATTTTGAAACAGTGCATGTGTTTTTTTTTATTCGTGTTAAAAATGCTATTAATTCTACCTACACTTAGGCTATAGTCTCACTTCTACACACCCTGTTTAAAGCTCCCTGGGAGCATTCAACTACTCCATGAAAGGTCTGAACCAATCAGCATTAGGCATGACAGCAAAAGGAAGGGCCCGTGATCTACTTCCGTAAAGATTACAGCCAGTAAAACTGGATGGAGCTCAATGCTACTCGGCGACACATAGGTTGTCATGAGTAAGATTTAACTCCAAGGCAACAGGCTTTATTTACTACTAAATTTTTAGAAGGACTTGTATACTCAATGTCTTCATACAACCATGCTACCTAACATATTGCATAGTTTATTTCTCTATTTGCATTTTCTCTTTGCATCCCACTTGCATGGAAGGTAGGGCAGAGCCACTCGTCTACTTTGCTCTCTGTGGTATCACCAGCATCCAGAGCAGTGGTCCTCAACCTTCCTAAGGCCGTGACCCTTTCATACAGTTCCTCATGTTTAGGTGACTCCCCAGCCATGAAATTATTTTCGTTGCTACTTCATAACTCTAATTTTTCTACTGTTATGAATGGGTGACCCTGTGAAAGGGTCGTTCGACCCCCAAAGGGGTCATAACCCATCGGTTGAGAACTGCTGAGCTGAAGCAATCAATGTCTTCCACAACAAATGAATGCATTAAAATGGACAAACAGAATTAGATCAAATTATCAATGATAGATACTAATTTAAAATTATACATATCAAAGATAAGGCCAAAATGTGAAGATAATTTGACTGATTAGAGAGTAAAACACACACACACACACACACACACCAAATAGAGTAAAACACACTTTTTGTCATTTTGGTTGACAGAGAATTGCTTACACTTTTTTTTTCCTAGTAAAAGGAAGAACTACAAAAGCCTCCACAAGGTACCTTTTCTTTTAGTGTTAATTTAACTAATAGGATTATTAGTTACCTGGGTGAAAATCGTAAGGTGGATTTTTTGATGACCTACTTTGTCCCCTATTAATATACTGTACATATATCTTCTATTAACTTGTCTTTCTCAGATAATGGCTCTATTAAAAAAATCTTTTAATTGGAGGCTCATACAACTCTTATCACAATCCATCCATCCATCCATTGTGTCGAGCACATTTGTACATATGTTGCCATCATCACTTTCAAAACATTTTCTTTCTACTTGAGCCCTTGGTATCAGCTCCTCTTTTCTTTCCCTCCCCCACCCCTCCCTCCCTCACAAACCCTTGCTAATGTATAAGTTGTTACTATTTTTTCATGTCTTACACTAACCAATGTCTCCCTTCACCCACTTTTCTGTTGTCTGTCCCCCAGGGATGGGTTATATGTAGATCATTGTGATTGACTCCCCCTTTCTCCCCCCACCTTCCCATTCCCCTCCTGGTATCCTTACTCTCATTATTGGTCCTGAGGGGTTTTATCTGTCCTGGATTCCCTGTGTTTCCAGCTCTTATCTGTACCCGTGTACATGCTCTGGTGTAGCCAGATTTGTAAGGTGGAATTGGGGTTTTGATAGTGGAGGGGAGGAAGCATTTAAAACTAGAGGAAAGTTTTATGTTTCATAGGTGCTATACTGCACCCTGACTGGCTCATCTCTTCCTTGTGACCCTTTAGTAAGGGGATGTCCAATTTTCTACAGATGGGCTTTGGGTCTCCACTCTGCCCTCCCCCTCATTCACATTGATATGATTTTTTGTTCTAGGTCTTTCATGCCTGATACAGATAATGGCTCTTTTTATGCATTATCATGTTGCCATATTAAATGGTAACATATCATTTGCTAGTATAATCTATCTATAAATAATTACATATATTATTACAATTATATCACAATACACTGTATTAATCACTGACAAACAGAATTACCTGAAATGATGCAAAAATTTGATCAACTATTAAGAATGCCAGAAGTACAAACATAATGATCCTCTATAACTTCAAGGATGGCCAGAGTGCTCCTAAGAGGCAAGATGGCCAGACTTCATCTTACACACTTTGGACATGTTGTCAGGAGAGATCAGTCTCTGGACAAACAATCATGCTTGGTCAAGTAGAGGGGCCGCCACAGAGAGGAAGGCGCTCAGTGAGACAGATTGACAGAGAGGCAGCAACAATGGTGAGGATGGCGTCGGACCGGACAATGTTTCTTTCTGTTGTACGTGGGGTGTTTGGGGGTTGGAAAGGACTTGATGGCACATCAAATGTTCCCATAGTCACCTCCTAAGTTCTCGCAACAGAGACTCAAAAGCTCTCATTGTGTTATAATGTGATGGGCAAATGGCATACATTCAAAATAATAACTAAAAGCATATTTAACAGGCTTGTGAAAAATGCTGGAATCTACTACCTGACACAAGCATGTAAGCCTGTTGGCACAGCAGAAACACTCTTAGGCATTGCTTTAGTTCCTCTCTAAATAATTGCATTAATATGATAATAATGAACCCATATTTAGTAAACTAGAGGAAAGGTTAGTGATAAATGACAGGGGACAAATCAAGCCTTTCTCCTCCTAAACCCAATTTAGCTTCATATATAGATTAGCACTTTAAAAAAGATTGGTACCCGTAGTCACTTTAAAAATAATTCTAGTTCACAACAAGGACTCAGTGTTCCATCCTTCTACCCTCTACCTCTATTTTGGGATGCAAGCCCTGTTATCACTGAACAGAATGACATTCACAGCAGGTACAACTGACACATGGACATTTGTTAGATCAGTTGCACTAATTGGATAGCTGCATTTGCAAGGATGGTGGCACAAGTAGGAGGTTTTTAAACACGTGAGTTCAGAACCCCGTTTATGGTCCATTTCTATGCAAATGCAGAGAGCCAGCAATTAAAGGCGAGTGTTAAGATACCAAAGCAAGCCCAAGAATGAAAACCTGAGCAAGAATTCTCATTAAAAAAAGAAAAGAAACTGTTTTTTTTCCTTACCAACCCAGCATGTAAGATTTATGCAAGAGACTCACATTAACACTAATAAGAGTTATGCATGTAAATCTCCCATGAAACGATGAGGAGATTAGCCTCATCAATCACTGATGCAGATATTACCGTTTCTGGAACAGGCTTCTAGCAGGCAGACTGCGTTGCTGGGATTGATTTTGCCTGCCCTTTCATAAAGTGCTGACCCAGCAGGCCCTGGAACAGAAAGCAGGGCGGGAGAGGGCCAGGGAGAGGAACATCCCCCAGGCAGTGCAGAGGGGATATAAGGGGCTGTGCAAGGACCTTGGATAACTCCAAGATCATCATCAAAGCACCCATCTCCTCATGTCTCCAACACCAGCAGGTGCTTCTTTTTCACCGGGGCCTGCTATCTCTCTGTGTGGGGCACTGATAGCACGCTCTCCATTCCTTTCTATGATGCTTTGCTGCCCGGTTGCTTTTAACCCCTTTAGGGAATACATCTTAAATTTGAATGGAAATATTCATTCTTTCTGACTATAGAGTTTTGTATCTTATTACTCTTTGTAGGCTTACTATAGAGACTTACTATAGTCTCTCCTTCTATTTTTAAAATCATTTTATTGGGGGCTTGTACAGCTCTTATCACAATCCATATATACATCCATTGCATCAAGCACTTTGCACATTTGTTGCCCTCATCATTCTCAAAACATTTGCTTTCTACTTGAGCCCTGGGTATCAGCTTCTCATTTTCCCCCCTCCCTCTCCCCCTCCCTCATGAACCCTTGATATATTATAAATTATTATTATTTTATGAACATAGTCTCTTCATAAGTATTTAGTGACTACAACCTAAATAATTAATTTAAAAAGAGGAATATGCATATATCTTGCACAATATTCTCATTTATCAAAGGGTATTTCTCTGTGTCATTTCCCAGAAGCAAATAAACTGTTTCCAAACTCTTCTAATATTTTCCTGTGACAAGCCTGTGTGCTATAAACATATTTTTATTCAACATAAAAATGGTAACAATGTACATATGGTTTTGCACCCTGAAATTTTCATTTAACAATGTATAGTGGACTAGGTAAATATGGGAGCCTTGGTGGAGTGGTGTTATGCACTGGCTGTGAATTGAAAGACCAGCAGTTCAAAACCACCAGCCACTCTGCAGGAGAAAAGACTTTTTACTCCCGCAAACCATTGAGGTTTGGGAAGCTCTCAGTCCTACCCAGTCCTATGCATTGCTCTGAGTCATCAGCGATTCAAACCAAGCAGCGAGTTTGGTTTGCTTTGTGTTAAGTCAATCAAAGCCTCTGCTATGGAGTCAATGATGAGTAATATCAAGCTTATATAGGAGTTCTGAGATCGTAAATCTTTTCTGTTTTATTAGTTGTGCAGCCCTTTATTAACAACTAAAATAGAAGGTATCTGTTGTACAACACGTGTAATAATCAACTATCACTGGAAATTTATTATATTTTAATTCAGATCACTTATAAATGCCATTTCTTTATTAAAAGCTTCCACTCATTTCTTTGTTTGTTTGCAAACAATTTGCAAAACTATTCTGAAAGTGGAATATATATATACAAAAGTTGGCAAGGAGTGCAAGAGTTTCAACAACCTGCCACAGTTGGGCGTTTACACTGCCATCTTTTTTGAGCCAAATATTGTTATGCCAGCCTTCCTTCCACTGCCCTAAACAACGAAGCATTTTTAAAATGAGCTGAAATTATGTAGTTGCAGGACTACACCTACTATAAAAGAAGAGAAGAAAGGTTCTATTAGGTTGAGGTTTCAGCATGCCCCCATAGCAGAAAGAGCATCTTTGTAAGGGCGAGCCTGCGACCCGGGTGGGTGTGAACATGTGCAGCTGGCGTCCTGGAGGTGTCAGAGCATCAGTGGATCGGGAGTGCTCCAGCTGCTTAGCTCGCTGCACTCTCTGACCAGCTTCTACACTGGCTTGACTGGGCCCAATGCACAGAGGAAAAGCTCAGATGCATGCCTTTCTTCTGGAGCTCCATGATAGCATTTAAAATCACCCTAAAGGAATGTGTTTCTCATATTGTATTTTGGTATTTCTTCAAGTCATTTCCAAAAGATATGGGGCCCAATTGTTCTGCCATATGGATGTCCATTTGATCTAGATGTTCAATGGACCTATAAATCTCCCCTGGGGTTCATCAGAGTAACTGTAATGGAATCTTTGACCCAAGTGGCAGAAATCAGAAGAAACCACCAGGAGATGAGTAGGATCCGCTAGTTATACACTGACGAGTTTTATGAATTCCTGTTATTGTGACTCACTCAGAGATCCAACCAGTACAGAAATAATGGTAAGCTCCTCCTTACGGCTTTCCATGGCTTTGGATGTATAAGGAAAAGGCACTTCAATGCTGTGTTCATCTTCATCTATCTGCAGAGACATGCATTCACACATTCCTGTTTTCCATATTTCTCTGTAAATTTTTTGGTCCATAGAAGGTCATACAGAAGTTTTCTGTTTATATCCACACTGGAAAGTGCACATCTAGAGAGGGGCACATGCTCAGAAGGCCTAAGGATGAAAATTTTTTTCTAAGCATAATAGATGGATCCACTTGTTTGTAAACATGGGCAGCACAAGACCCACAGTACGTATATCCTGCCTGGGGTGCAATAATGGCTCAAGCGAGGTCATTTTGTTGACTGTACTCATGAAAGTCAACATTCTAGTTGTAAATTCAGCTGAGGTCCTGAGGCTGTGTACCAGCTGTCTTTGTGACCGGCTTCCCAGCAGACCACTTGGTTGGACATCTTAGTGCCTGTGCCCATCCCCACCCTGGGATGGGCCCACGGCCCCACCCTAGCCATTCCTCATCCTGTGGGCTGCAAGGGTGACAAGGTTATTGGCAAAAAACAGATAGGTCAGACCCGAGACTATAAATCTTTATGGGAGCAGAGAGTCATCTTTTCTCAAGGAACAGCTGGTGGGTTTGAATCATTGACCTTGCAGTTAGCAGCCTATGACCCACGATACTTCCATGTCTCTCTCTCAAAAAACTCCGTTGGGAAGAGCTTTCATAGGATGCATTTTTTTTCCCCACTAGATATGATTATTTTCATATTTTACACTGACCGCTGTCTCCCTTCACCCATGTTTCTGTTGTTCACCCCCCTGGGGTGAGGGTGGGGGGTTCATTGCAGTTGGTTGCCCTTTCTTCCCCTCCTCCCCCCACCTTCCTCCCTACCTTCCTGATATCACTACTCGCATTTCTCTTCCGAAGGGGTTTATCTGACCTGGATTCTGTGTGTCCTGAGCTCTTCTCTGTACCAGTGAACATGCTCTGGTCTAGCCCGCAGTGAAAGGCAGGACTGGGGTTATGATAGTGGGGTGAGGAAGCTTCAAGGAACCAGAGGAACATTGTGTGTTGCATCAGTGCTATACTGGATCCTGGCTGACTCATCCTTCTTTCGGACCCTTCTGTGAGGTGATGTCCTATTGTCTACAGATGCATTTTGGGTTTCTACTCCGACCCCCCTCAGCCTTGTTTTTGTGTGTGATCGCTGATTAAAGAGAGCAGCGTGCAGCTGTGAATTTTTTTCCCTGCTCAGGAAAATATGCTGCAGAATCTGTTGTGATGTTGAACACAGCTTATAAGGACAGTACGATGGGAAAAACTCAAGTGTACAACTGGTTTTTTTGTTTCAATAAAGGTGAAGTGTTGATTGATGACAAGCCTTGCTCTGGATATCTGTGTATACACTTCCTGAATGGATTGAAATGTTGACAAAATTTGTGCACTCATGCTTGAGGACCAACTTGATGAGATGGGGAAGTTATCTGGACTATTTTGGAGCTCGATTCACCAAATTTTAATGAAATATTTGAGAATGAGAAGGTTCACTGCAAAATGTGTGCTGGACTTCTGACTGACCAGGAAAAACACAGTTGTGTGGAAACGTGCCTGGCTTTGAAAGAACAGCTCTGAAGTGACCCAGATTCCAAGGTCATTACTGATGATGAGACATGGTGCTATTCTTACGACCCCCAAAAGCAAACATCTATCAAACCAGTGGAAGATGCCATTGTCACCTCATCCCCCAAAAGCTCATCATGTGAAATCAAAGATCAAGACGATGCTCATTTCTTTTTTTTTTTGATGTGAGGGGGATAGTGCATTTGGAGTTTGTTCCACCATGTCAGACTGTTAATCAAACTTTCTATTTAGAGGTTCTGAAAAGTTGTGTTAGTGTGTGTGATTAAAAAAGGCCTGATTTGTGGCAGTCTGGGGAGTGATTTTGCCATCACATAAAACACCTGCTCATGCCGCTATCTCAGTGTGTCAGTTTTTGGCAAAAAATAACATGCCGCTTTTGCTCTACACACCTTACTCGCTTGACCTCGCTCTGTGTGACTCCTTTTTGTTTCTGTTAATGAAGAGAGGCATGAAAGGAAAGCGAGTTGACTATGTAGAAGAGGTGAAGAAAATAACAAGGGAGGTGTTGTCAGCCATCCAAACACACGAGTTTGAAAAAATGCTTCCAAGAATGGAATCGCAGATTTGATGAATGGATTAAGTGTCATGGGAAGTGCTTTGAAGGTGCTAAAGTTGTTTTGTAACAAAAAAATAAATACAGAGCTTTGAAAAAAAAGTTCTGGTATTCACACACACACACACACACACACACACTACCTATACACACTACATATAGGCACACATTTCTTTGCATAAATATAACAAGCACATTCATTTCTCTCACAATTCTCAAAATTAGATACTTCTGCTATGATTATTGTGGACACACGAGAACCCAAGGCAACAGATGTCAAGCAGTTTGCGTGTGGGGTGGAGCCAGGATCTGAATCAAGCAATAGGCTTCAGAGGCCTCTTTCCTAACACCTGCACTGGATGCTGTTTACCATTTACCGCTAGTAACTTTGCTCAAGTGGGTTCGTGTGCTCAATATCTAGTAGTATAGTTACTAACACAAATGGCATGTGCAGTTTTAATTTCATTATTTTCATTAAATTGCCCTCCATAGAGGTGGAAATAATTTCCAATTCAATCAACAATGCACAGGAATGTCTCTAACCCACATGTTCAGAAATACTATTACTTCAGTCTTTTATGGTACAACTGATAATGTAAACAATGCTATGGCATATAGTTTTAATTTTAATAAATTAGATAATGAAGTTGTGCATCTTTTCAAATATGAAAGTATTTGTATTGTCTATGAACAATTTTCCTAGATCCTTTGCCTACTTTTAGCTAATGTTTTTGTTTATGTGTTAAATTTAATAAGGTAATAAGCCATTCATAAAGGGGCAATTGGCTGCAAAATGACAGGTTGGTGACTCAAGCTCTCATTGTTTTGTGGGGGAAAGGATGCATGTTTCCATAAAGACCACTGCCTTGGAAACCCTCTGGGGCAGTTTCCCCAGTTTCATAGGTTCACTATGCGTCCCAATCACATCTAAAGCAATGAGGTTTTTGTCTTTGTTTTTGTGTTTGAATAAGCCATTTACTCCACTCATTATAAGTTTTATTTGGCTATATAACACTAAAGAAATGCACAACAAAATTTTCCATCTTTTCACGGTCTTAAATGTATTCATTTCACTTCAAATTATCTTTTAAATTTAAAATTCTTTCCTGGTCCTACATATGTTATTGATTATGCTTTGGAAAATGTCTATTAATTTCTACCTTCATATTTAAAAATTATTCATGAAAGCAACCCTATGAGCTACAGGCTAATATGATTTTTAGCCTGGTCAAATTAGAAGATATTCATAGGCTAAAGAAAATGGGACATTTGAGGATAATAATTTCACTCTGCCTCCCCTAAATTTTATTGCTGAAGGATATTCTAGAACCTGTGTGACTTCATGAGAAATCTCAAAATGTGTGGCAAAAGAGCATGCATCAGTAAACATGTGTTCTTTGGACAGATATTTTATAAGGTTTAGCATATGAATACAGTTACATGTCTTGATAGAACATTACAACTTTAACACATTATTTTTTTAAACAAAAATTTACCTAACTACTTATAGAAGACAGTTACCAAAGATATCTGAAAAAGGGCTTAAGTGGAAAATACTACTAGAGAATATTTTGAATCTGCAAACTTAATAATAATAGTGGATCTTAATCAATAAATAAGTAAATGTGTCATGCAAAATTAAATGCAACAAATAAGGTAAATTATTATTAAGGAGTAAATATGAAAATGATATAAAATTACTAAGCTTAACCCACAGCAATAGTATCTACACCAAATGAAGGCCACAAGACAGTTTTCTTAACAGTCATGGATTTCTAATAGGAGAAGTTTGAATGGGGAATCCAGAGTGGATATTAAAAAACTGCTTAGCTAATATAAAAATAACTGTCTCTCCCTCTCACTGCCATCAAGTTGATTCTGATTCAGAACCACCCATGGTGTCATGTAGTTCATCTCAATATGGAGTCCGAGTGGCGCTGTCAGATGAGTGTTGAACTGCTAACTACAAGGTTTGCAGTTCAAATTCACCAGATGCTCTGAGGGAGAAAGATGTAGCTGTTTGTTCCGATAATGATTTAAAGCCTGGGGAACCATAGAGAGGGTCACTGTGAGTTGGAATTGACTCTAAGCCAGTGGCTTGAGTAGTAATCCATCTCAATTGTCTTTGTCCTCGTCCTTTGAGGCTATTTCACACAAAAAGAAACAAAAAATGATGTTCCCCAAAGGCATACAGACAGTTATTGGCAATGACTCAAATCTAACAGAA
Organism: Echinops telfairi; assembly: GCF_000313985.2. Taxonomy (NCBI): domain Eukaryota; kingdom Metazoa; phylum Chordata; class Mammalia; order Afrosoricida; family Tenrecidae; genus Echinops; species Echinops telfairi. The sequence continues at coordinate 12,886,204 of NW_022107407.1, read as the reverse complement.
TTTTTATCTACTTTAAAATAAACTTGTAACAATGGGTTAACAAACGTAAATTTATAAAGTTGGACCTATTCCAGCAAATTCTTCCTCATGGACACAGGATATTTTTTTTTCAATAGTTCCCACTGAATACAATTCATGAAGTTTTTTGGGAAACAGTTATTGATTTTATTTTAAGTAAAGTCTTTAGCATGGGAATTGAATGCAGAGTGTGATTTTTCTCTTTGGGCTCTAGTTCAGAGGAAATTGGATTTCCTAGAGTGCCAGCTGCAGAGACACCACAGGTGTTCATGGCTCAGCAATCACAGTGGCTAATTGGGACACACTAGGACAAAAAATGCCCTAAATCTAAATCTTGTTTGATGGCATTTTTATTTCTCCCATAAGAGCAGGCCAAAAAGTCCTCCTTAACAGGGATGCTACAGGAAACTAGATGTTGTAGAAGCCAGAAAATATGGCATGTGGGGGTTTGGAGAATCGCAGGAAGAGGAAGAAGTGAGAGTTATTGAAGGGAAAGGATTTAGGGGTGTGTGCAACCGTTGCTGCTTAGCAACGGTACTTGGTACTAAGGGCCCCTCATTGCCATTGAGTCCCTTCTGCAGAATCCCGTAGGGCAGTTTCTGAGGCTGTAAGTTTTTACAGGAGCAGAAAGCTTCATGTTTATCTTATGGAGCACCCAGTGGATTTGAACTGCTGACCCTGTGATTAACAGCTCAACGAGTAAGCCACTACACTATGAGGGTTCTTTAAGGGGCCTTACATGTCTACATTTAAGTGATAATGTAAAGAGTGGGGCAAAAGCAATATGAGAATCTATATTTGAAAAACTGCATAACAGTAAATAAAATTCAAATCAATTAAATATAATAATGCTAGACATTAAAGATAGGCGTCTCTGGGTGGTAGAAACAATTAACTTCCAGGCTACTAACCTAAAGGTTGGCTTTGAAATCCCCAAAGGCACCATGGAAGAAAGGGCTGACAATCTAATTTGAAAGGTCACAACCATGATAACCTTATAGCAAGCAGTTCTACCATGAAACATGTGGGGTTGCCATGAATTACAATCAACATATTGGTCACTGATATTGTTCTAGGTAGTCCGGCAGAAAAGGTGATTGGCAAATAAATGAAAGTCTCTTACTTTTAGGAGTAAGAGACCTTAACAGAATTTTAAACTACATCTGGTGGTGCAGGGGTTAAAGTACTTGACTGTGAACCAAATGATCAGCAGTTCAAACCATAAATCACTCCATGGGAGAAAGATGTGGTAGTTTGCTCTGTCAAGATCTGTGACCTTGAAAACCCTGTAGGGAAGGTCTGCTCTATGGGTCTCTGTGGGTCAGAAACCACCCTTCATGTGTCACTTTGTCATACTGTGGTGGCCTATTTATCACTGCAATGCTGGAAGGTAGGCCCTTGCCATTGGCATTCCAAATGCCAGCAAAGTCACCCATGATGAACAGGGGTCAGCAGATGTTCTAGACAAAGAGAGGAGTAGGAAAGAATGAGCTGAGTAAGAGAGATCAGGTGGTCCACTCCTGAGGGATTAATCACTGGAAATCAACGTACAGCAGCACAACTCTCTCTGACATAATTCCCTAAGATCAGCCACCGATACTGAAAGGCACTCAAAATATGACTGCGGAAGAGCTGCCTCCTCGATGTAGAGTTGACTTTAATGATGTAGACCGAGCACCGCGTCTGGGACCTTCGACTGTGGATGGGACATGACTCAAAATGAGAAGAAATAACAGCAAACATTCCTTAATTTTCAGAATGTGGAATGAATGAAGCATGGCTCTAGAAGAGGTGGAAGTCTTTAAACATAAAATGCCATGCATGGAGACTAATTTGAGGCATTAGTGAGCTGAAATGGACTGGTATTGACCATTTTGACGTGGACAATTACATAGTTTACTACACAAGGAATAATAAATTCAAGAGAAATGGTATCCCATTTAAGCTCAAAATGAACATTTCAAGAGCTATCTTGAAGTCCAATACTGTATATTATAGAATCAGATCTTTATGTCTACAAAGAAATCCAGTTAAAAGAACTGTTATCCAAATTTATACAACAATCTTTAAAGCTAGTGATAAAGAAACTGAAGAATTCTACCATCTTCCTCGGTCTAAAACTGATCAAACATGCAATCAAGATACATTGGTAATTAGTGGTTGGAATGTGAAAGTTAGAAACAAAGATTAGTAATTAGAAAAAGCTGGCTTTGATGAGAGGAATAAAGCTCAAGATCTTAAGATAAAATTTTACAGGTACTTCTTCACTGTAAATTATTTTTTTAAAAAACAACATAAATGGAGACTATAAAATGGACATCACCAAATAGAATAAGAATCCAATTGACTACATTGGTGGGAAGAGACCATGAAGATGCTCAATATCATCAGCCAACCAAGGCCAGAGGCCTGTGGTTGATACAGACCATCAATTCAGATTAAAGTAGAAGAAAAAAAATTAAACATTCACAAGCGTCAAATACAATCTTGCGCATGTTGTTGTTAGGTGGCACAACCTGGTCCTGCATCATCCTCACCATTGTTGTTAGTGTTAGCCTATTGTTGCAGTAATTCTGTCAATCCATCATTGTAATGATCCATTTTTTGCATACACCACCTGAATTGGAGACAATCTCAAAAATATATTTGAAGTATTGAATACCAATGACCTATTGAACACTAAGATGAGACAAGTTATAAGATGACATCAAGAAAATCATACATGAAAAAGCAGAGGGTCACTAAATTGAAAGTACAGACTGAAAGGGATGCCAGAAGAAACCTTGAAATTACCTCTTGAATACAGAAGAGCTAAAGAAGACGAGAGAAAGATGAAGACGAGGAGCTGGACAGAAAATTTCACTTGGCAGCTAGATAAGGCAAAGCATGATAATAAAATGTGCCAACATCTGGGATTCGAGAACCAGAGAGGAAGAACACATTCAGCATATCTCATGCTGAAAGAATTTAAAACAACAACAATAACAATCCACAAGGCCTCAGATCACGTTTAACTAATTTTATGAGCCAAATACTGAATTATACAGGAAACATCAAAGAAGATTAAAGGAATACACAGAGTGATGTACCAATAAGAATTGGTTGACATTTCCAAAGGTAGCATACGATTAAGAACCAATGGCATTAAAAGAAGTTCCAAATGCATTCAAGGTGTTAGCCATCAGCAAGGCTCCAGAAAGCAACAGATTCAACCAACTGATGCAGTGCTGACAGCAGCCATTCATCAATGCCAAGAAATATAGAAGACAGCTCTCTGGACAACCCCACTGGAAAAGCTCCATATGTGTGCCCATTATGAGGAAAAGTGAACCAGCTGAATGTGAAAATTATCAAACAATATCATTCATATAACATGCAAGTAAAATTTTGCTCAAGGCAATTAACCATTGAATTCAATTTTTACATAGTACATGGACGAGGAAGTTGCGGGAACTCAAGCTGTATTCAAGATACAACATGGAAGGAGGGATATTTTGGGCGACACCAGCTGCATCGTGACGGAAGGCAGAGAATACCAGACAACTGTTGACTTGTGTGCTCATTGACCATGCAAAGGCATTTGATAGTATACATCCTAAAAAACGATGGATAATCTTTTAAAAACGGAGGATTCTAGAACAGGTAATTGTACATACACTGAACCTGAGCATATATCCAGAGGCAGTACTTTGAACAGAACAAGAAATACTCTGTGGTTTAAAATCAGAAAAAAAAATGTGTTTGGGTTGTATCCTTTCACTGTACTTATTCAATCTGTATGCTGAGCCAAGAACTTGAGGTAAATGAAGTTAGATACTGCAACAGAATGGGAGGAAGGCTCCTTACCAGGCAGTAATGTGCTGAAAGTGAGGACGGCTTGAAGGACTTTCTGAGGAAGATCAAAGACTTCAGAATGGATTGCAGCTCTGTGAATGAGCCCAAATCCTCACAGCTAGACCCATAGACGAGAAAACAATAGTGGTGGTGGTGCAAAACTGGGCAGAGCTTCCTTCTGAGGGGGAGCCCACTTGATGGCACTCCACAGCAAGATGAGTCAGACTGGACTCAGTGGCAAGTAGTTTATGCAGCTGTGATATTCTGTTGATTATCTGCTCTATGTGAATGTAATGAAATAAAAGTATGCCTCATAAAGTACACATACTCATTTTACAAATGAAAACCTTAATCCAGAAGTTAACCTCCTTGCAGTTTTAGCGTCAACCGGTACCTATCATGTGATTGCATTCCTTCTATCATTAGAATTTGTTTTTCTCCTATCTAGCTAGTCATTAACCAGAAGGACGAATTTTTCACAATCTAATTCGAGGGCCACCTATTTGACCTCTCTAAACATAGTTAAAATTTCTTCTGTGCTTTCCTATATCATCTTTAAACATAAGAGGATTTTTAAAATTGTATTTGGTAAAGGTTTACAGAGCAGTTCAGTTTTTCTGATCAACAATCATACATATTTTGTTCCATGTCATTGATTTCAATCCCTACAATGTAACATCCCTCATCGCACTTCCTCCTGAATCCCCGTTTCCATCCCTCCTTTCCTCACTCTGAACGGTGTCCTTGGCAAATTCTGCCTTTCTAAATCATCTTATGCAGATCTCTGCTGATTCAGGATTAGGATCAAATAAAACCCAGGAAATATGGTTGACTCTGAAGGTAGGCAAGAAGAATACAAATTTTGCATGGAAGGAAATAATTTACCAGCTGCATAGTTTCAAGGTCTTTACCATGCCTTTGTTTAAGTTAATATTTGAGCTCTTTGGGGGAAATTACTGCATCTTACTCATTTTTACATCTTCAGAGACTAGAAGAGTGCCCGGCATGAGATCAGTGTCCAACACTGTTGAAAGAGTGATAATTGTTGAAAAAAGAATGAGACACAAATGCATCCTTTGGTATCAGTGAGAGAAAAAGATAGTGAACAAAGGATTTTGTCTGAGTGTGTGATTTTTTTAATAAATAATATTGTGTTTTAGAGTCAACTTTTGAGCATTTATTTTAGGCAAGGACTTTTACACGAAATTTGAAGGTTACTTGGGGTTAGGGATTCCCCCCCCCCCCCCAATCTGCTGTTGTTAGATGCTGGCAAGGTGATTCTGGCTCATAGCAACCCTGTGATCCAGAGAACCAAACACTACATAATGCGGCACTGTTCTCTCAAGTGTGATATTTGAACCCATTATGGCAACCCATGTGTTCATCTACTTCTTTGAGCATCTTCCTTTTTTAACTGACTGTACCATCCTTTTCCAAGAGGTTGTCTCTTTTGGAGGCCCCCTGGTAGCGTAGTGATTACACACTGACTGCCAACCTTAGTTCAAAACCACCAGCCCCTCTGGGGGAGAAAGATGAGACTTTCCATTCCTGTTGAGTTAAAATCTCAGAAACTCACAAAGGCAGTTCTACTCTGTCCTGTAGGGCCACTATGAGTTGGAATTAATTTGATGGCAGTGAATTTGGCTTTGAGTCTGTTTGATAACATGTCTAAATTATGAAAGCGATGTTTCACCATGCTTGCTTCTAAGGAGCACTCTGGCTGTACTTATCCCAAGACAGATTTGTCTTCAGTGAAGAAGTCATTGGTCAAAGGGATTATGTGGAACCTTCCGTACCTCTGCTGACTTTCTCCCTAAGGCAACTGAGAGAGAATGAAAGCCTTTACTATGCTCGGTTTTAAGAAACTAAAAAGATCACATCTTCACCCTGGGGTAGATTTAGGAAAGCTTTATGTTCAACATTATTTTACATCAGGATTGTATAAAATATATTTTATAGTTAAAAATATATTGTTCACAGTCACACTCAGAAAAGTTAAGTAAGAAATATTGACTTTTTTTTCCAACTCGGGTTAAGAAAGAGATAACTTAAGGTAATGGTACATGCTCACATTGGAAATTCATTACTTTTCAATATGCATAATTCTGTTTATATTGGATTAAGACATTTAGACACAACTTTTAGTTTTACAAGGAGCATGGCTCTCAAGATCCAGGATGATACTGAGGGACGTTAATCAACAGTAACTGACAACAACCTATGAGAGCCGTGGGCAATGTAAATGAGCCCTAATTAAAAACCTGCTTAATTTCCTTAAAGATAAAAGGTCCCTAAATAGAATTAATAGTGGAAATAAGGATCAGATTATAAAGAGCTTTGCACAAAGAAGCTTCTCTAGAAAGGCTGAAGGGTGAACAAGCCCTATTAATATGGTTAGATAATTATTTTTTTGTAATGTGGTAATTGGATAATAGAAGGTGTACTGCTGTGGCTTGTTGAGTCAATTTTGACTCAAAATCTACCATAGAAGACAGCAGCACTACACAATGAATTATAATTTGAATGTTGATATGTAATTTAAGTGTTTTCTAGGCTATAATCTTTAGGGGAGCAAAGAACCAGATCTCTTCTCCAAAGAACAGCTGTTCGGTTTGAATTATCGATCTTTTAGATGAGTACCACCCACTCCGACAAACTGATTATTATGGTGTCTCTACTGATGCTTGTCATAAGGGATTCTTAATAAGAAGCTACCTGACTCTATTTCTTTAGCAACAGATTATAAAATTTAACTTTATATTGAATTTACTTATTAAAATCTCAGGGTATTATTTTCTTTGTTAAATATAATAGCCTACATTCACAAAATTCTTTTCATGCTTCTAATGGTAATGGCACATGCTCAAAATTACTCTAAAATATGAAAAAAGATAGTTGAAGGTAATATAAAAATATTTGCATTTGAAGCACAAAATCTATCATAAAATTATTACCTTTATGTAGCTCCTTGGATATCCATATGTCTACAAGACCAAGTGGAATCTTTCTTGACAGAATTTTGTTGATAATTTTAGAGAGAGAAACACTTGATTTGATTCAATAACTACATTTTCCTCTCTTCTCTCACCAGATGTAGTCACTCTAGAGAAGAATAAAAAAGTGGAGTAGTGAGGTTTATATTCATAATGAAGCAAAATTTCAACATGACATAGATAATTATCAAGGTATTTTTTCCTTTCTACTTGAGTGAAACAGGGTAATAATAATACAGGTGAATTCTCAGACAGTGGGGAAAGAATTAAAGAGGGACAATGGGATTAATGGGGGTGCTGAATATGACAAACAATTGATATCTGACAAATAATTCCTTATATACAAAATTCTTTCATAAAAGGAGTATAGTGAAGAAACAATATGGTGCCTGGCTCTCAGAAACAATAGCATCCGGGATCTTAAAGGCTCATTTTTAAATAAGCAGCCATCAAAGGGAAGTGTCATCTAAGTCTACATGGAAGAAGCACACCAGTCTGTGTGATCCAAGGATTGTAAATAATAAAATCCTAATCCGAAGGAAGGAATGACGTCATAGCTTAAATTGTGAAACCCAGTTTTCAGAGGGCTATGGGTCCCTGATGGTGCAGAGCTTATATTTTGAGTTGCCATCCACATGTCTGATAGTTCAAAACCACCTGCAGCTCTACAGGAGAAAGACTTGCCTTTCTTGTAAACAGTTCCTGTCTTAGAAATGCACAGGGGAATCACTGTGAGTCAGCGTTGACTTAGTGATGGTGTGTATGGATGACAGTGAAAGCCAAACCAATTTGTGGGTTCACAAATGGATTCAGCCTCCATTGAATTCCTCTGACCACAGTCGAGGTATGGGAATAGCAGCCTTGCTATCAGAAAGAGAGCACAGTAAAGTCAATTGTGGCAGATGCAGTTAAGTTAAAATGTAATACCTTATCATTTGATCTTCCTTTTAACCCATTTTAAAGTTGCTTCAGTTTTTAATATTATTTTTGTTTTATTTTCTACTGAAGTTTTTCTCTGCTTTCTTTGGTCAATATCTTTGTTTGCTTGCTTCCTGTTTGCGTTTTGTATAATTTTCTGTATTTGAAATCCAGGATAGGTAAATCTATACAGAGAGTAACTGGACTAATAACTACGTAAAGGCATGAAACAGGAGGATGGGGGAAATGGGGAACTAGCAAAAAAGAGTCTGAGAGGAAAATGTTTTGAAGTTGATGGTGGTGATGATTGCACTAAATATGATTTAATCATTCAATTGTATGATATGTGAAGTATATGCAAATACAACTATTTAAAAATCACCTCAGAAATGGATTAAATTACTGTTTGCAATGTAGAAAGTATGTAAAATTAAAGCACATTCCTATAGAATTAAGTAAAAGAATTACTGTAGTGAGTAAGTCTAAAGGGTATTAAGGACACATGAAGTACTTAGAGACCAGTAACAGTGAATAGTACTGGGAAGCAGATAGATCTCCGTGTGTATCTTACACAACGTGGATCAGTCGATACCCACCATCGTTGAGTGGATTTCGACTGACTGCAACCAAGAAGGACAGAGGAAGACTGTTCCCTTGGTTTCTGTGGCTGTAACTCTTTACAGGATCAGTTTACCACAAATTCTTCTTCTGTGGAGTGGCTGGTGGGTAAGACACCCACGTAACCACTGAAACACCATGGCTCCTCACAAGAGATCGCCATAGTGTTTTTTATTTTTGTCCTTCTCAGTTAAAAAGACAGTCAATAAGCTGCAGTCATTTCCATCTAAAAAATTTTACTAGAGCATATCATTCACCAGTTAAGAAAATACAAAATACAAACTATGTCTTATTTCAAATATCAATTTTAAAAATTATGTTTTTATAAGTAAACATAAACATCAAAATACACGTTCAAAATTGAGTTTATGTATAATCTCCGATAATTAATACTTATGTAGTAGGCACAGTGACTATAAAAGAGCAAAGATGTTACTGTGAGGACTAAAGTCCACCTGTCCCAAGCTATGTGTTCTCCATCATCTCATCTGCGTGTTAAAAGCTGGGCAACAATGAAGGGAGGTTAGAACAAAATTGCTTCATTTGAACTATGGTATTGATGAAGACTACTGATAGTACAGCAGATTGTCAGAAGAACAAACAAATCTCTCTTGAAGGAGGTACAGCCAGAATGGGGAGACTTTGAAGCCACAATGGGGAGACTTAGTCTCCCATACTTTGGACATGTTATCCAGAATAAATAGCCCCTAGAGAATGATGTCATGCTTGGTAGTGTGAAAGGATCAGTGAAAAATAGGAAGATCTTCAAGGAGGTGGACTGACCCTGTGATTGCAACAATGGGCTGAAAGAACATAACAATCAAGGGCCAGGTACATGGGGTCTCTAAGAGTTGGTACCATTTGAAGGAACTTATTCTCAAAGAATGTTGATTGTGCTCCAGAGCAAAGAGGTCACTCTGAGGACTGAGTTGTGTCTGATGCAAGCCAAGGTATTTTTAATCATCTCATGCATGTGAAAGCTGGTAGAGAAACAAGAAGATTAGAACAGTTAGTGCATTTGAATCCCCGTGCTGCAAAAAATATTGACTATCATATGGATTGTCATAAGAATCAACACATTTATTTTGGAAGAAGTGCAACCCTATAGGATAGAGTAGAACGCCACATGATTTTGGAAGCTGTAGATCTTTATTATGGGAGACAACTGTCTTATCTTTCTTCGGTGAAATAGCTGCTATGCTAGACCAACTGACCTTTCAACTAGCAACCCCAAAGCCACTGCATAAACAGAGCTCCTTAAAATAAGTTAGGGTGCCTTCATAGAATTCTCTGAAAGGACCCATTCTCTCAAAGGAGTGTGCTGTATACCGATTTCTTTACTAGTACACTTGACTTTGATTGTGAGATCTTTAAGGACAGGGACTATTGGATTCTCATCTACAGGCCTGGAAGTACTGAAGACATAAAATTACTAAATATATCAAGTAAGCCATAGAAATATTAAAGAAACAAACAGCTCCACCCATCATCTCTTGGCTGACACATTAAGTAATATGGCAGTGAGGAAAGACTAGAGTTTTCTGCAACAACTAGTAACCGGGTTTAGTTTAGAACCATTGGGTTCTCTTTCCCAAGTACTCAAATAATTAATTTTAATATAGATGATAAAGCAGTGATTTTAAGTAACAATATTTTAATGGTTGTATCATAAAATGTTCATACCTTAATCGTTATTAGCATGTTTAATAAGGGAAAGGACAGGTTTTCGTTTTCCCTAATTGAATGATGGGTTAAGGATTAAGAGATGACAAGAAGCAGAGTGAAACCCTCTAGAGGTGTGAACTCATTTAATGTAAATCTTAATCCATTTTAAAAATTAGTTATATTAGTTAAAGGCATAATTTTTAAAAATCAGTCACGTTTGGTCTTCAAAACAATTATATATTAAGACATAGGCTGAAAGTTAACAATGCATTTGGTTACTCAATAATAGACATACATTGATATTTGGTTTGGAATTTGGAGGTAAGGAAAACGCTTGTTATTTTTTCCCACTATTTCTCTTCATTTCTCAAATTAAGAAGTAGAAAAGAATATTTCAGCCAGATATTTGTGAGCATTTCTCCATATATAATGCATTTAAAGTGGTAGTGTTACTTAGTACACATATATATAAACTACTTTGGCTGCACTTTTTATTCTATATTGTTTTTTTTTTTAACATTTAAAAAAAATTCAAGGATATAATCATCTTTAATTGAAGAGGACCTTAGGGCCGGCCCCTCACTGACCCGCAGCACTGCAGGGGACAGCCCTGGAGACACAGTGCGGAAATTGTCGGTCTCACCACCCATACCAGGGCAAAACAGGAAAGGAACACAACAGAGCAGCAGGGGAAGCAAAGCACTGAAGTCCCCGAGGAATCCTGAAAATAGACTTAAGACTCAGAAGGCAGGGCTTGGCACCCTGTCAGACTCCATCAGAAAACATACATCAGAGTCAGCAGAGAGACCTGGAACTATTTATAGCTCCTCCCGCTTTTTTAGTTCATCTTTTAAAAAATGTCTATCTATGAAAGATAGGCAAAATAACAATCCCAAGGAGAAGACAATGGGACTGACAGTTTTGGGGGACAGGGGAGTAGCTGGGGTAGGGGAAAGGGAGGGGATAGCCAACAAAACCAGGGACAAGGGAACAACAAGAGATTCTCAAATCCATGGTAGGGAGAAATGTAGAATGCCTGGTCAGGTTTGATCAAGTACAATGTAGCTGAGAGGAATTACTGAAAGCCGAATGAGGGTCGAACATGATAGTGGGACAGGAGGAAAGTAAAAGGAAATAGAGGAAAGAACTTGAAGCCAAAAGGCATTTTTAGAGATATTATATTTAGATAGGTAAACATATCAATTTATAATTATGGGGATATAGGTCTATGTACATAGACTTATATGTTAAGTGTCAAGGTAGTAGACATAATCGAGCCTCTCCTCAAGTCCTCCCTCCATGCAAGAACACTTTGTTCTAATAACCTGGCATTGCGTGATGCTCACCTTCCCAACATGATCATTGAAGTCAAATGGGTGCATAAGCATATGTGGTGAAGAATACTGATGGTGCCTGGCTATTAAAAGATATAGCATCTGGGGTCTTAAAGGATTGAAGTTAAGCAAGCAACTATCTAGCAAGGAAGCAAAATAAGCCTACACGGAAGAAGCACACCAGCCTGTGTGATCATGAGTTGTCAATGGATCAGGTATCAGGCATCAGAAGACCACAAACACACAATCATATCAATGAAAACAAGAGGGGTTGGAGTGGAGATATCTGTAGACAATTGGACATCCCCTCACAGAAGGGTCACAAGGCAGGAGGAACAAGCCAGTTAGGGTGCAGTATAGCACTGATGAAGCACACGACATTCCTCTAGTTTTTAATGCTTCCTCTCTTCCACTATCATGACCCCAGTACTACATTATAAATCTGGTTAGACTGGAGCCTGTACACTAGGACAGATAAGAGCTTTCAACACACAGAATCCAGAACAGATAAACTCCTCAGGAACAATAAAGGGAGTAGTGATACTATGAGGATAGAGGGAAGGTTGGGGAGGGAACTGATCACAATTATCGATGTATTAGCAACCCCCCTCCCAGGATGACAAACAACAGAAATGTGGGTAAAGGGAGACAGATAACGTTGTAAATTGTGAAAATAGTAATAATTTATAATTTATCCAGGGTTCACAAGGGTGGGAGGGTGGGAAAGGGAGGGAAAAATAGGAACTGATACCAAGGGCTCAAGTAGAAAAGAAAATGTTTTGAAAATGATGACAACAACATATGCACAAATGTGCTTGATAAAATTGATTGTTATAAGATCTGTAAGAGTCCCCATAAAATTATTTATCAAAGAAAAAGAAATTTACTCACATGACTGTAACTTGTGACACTGGTGCAGATAATTTTGAGGCACATTTGTTTTTTGCTAATTTAAATTTTATTTCAGTTTTCCTTATGCTTCTTGTTTTTATTACCGGTTTAATATGAATATATGGCTTGGATAGTATGTGGCTGTGCACGATAACTATTTTAAAACTGTGACCAGCCTGGCTAGAAGAGCTACAGTATTCTGTGCAGTTTGGCATGCAACTGAGGGACCAGGTCTGAGTATGCGCACCTGAGCTGAGCAACCACCTGCACTAGCAGGAAATAGATCCCAATATTGAAAGTCTTTGTTAACATTTACTCCCATTCGGCCACTTCTAAAGTCATGGATGACCTACTAGAAAAGACTATTATCAAGAAAGGAGCCTTTGACTCTCACCACTGGTCCTGAGGAGTTCGTCTGTCCTGGATTCCCTATGTTTCCAGGTCCTGTCTGTGCCAGTGTGCATCCTCTGGTCTGGCCAGATTTGTAGGGTAGAGTCGGAATCATGATAGTGGGGGGTGGGGGGTGGCGGGGGGCAGAGGAGCATTTAAGAACTAGAGGAAGGAGGTCGGGGAAAATGTCGACTAGATAGGACTCACCCGTCCGGAGCTCCTGCTGCCAGACCAGAAAATTGGTAGGTCTGGCTAGACCAGAGGATGTGCATTGGTGCAGGTGGCAACTGGAAACACAGGGAATCCAGGACAGATGATCCCTTCAGGACCAGTGGTGAGAGTGGCGATACCGGGAGGGTGGAGGGAATGTGGGGTGGAGGGTGGAGGGAATGTAAAAGGGGGAACCAATTACAAGAATCTCCGCATAACCTCCTCCCAGGGGATGGACACAGAAAAGTGGGTGAGGGGAGGCATCGGACAGTGTAACATATGAAAAAATAATAATAATTCATGAATTATGAAGGGTTCATGAGGGAGTGGGAAGTGGGGAGGGAGGGGGGAAATGAGAAGCCAATATTAAGGGCTCAAGTAGAAGAAGGCAAATGTTTTGAGAATGATGACAATAAATGTACAAATGTGCTTGACACAATGGATGTATGTATGGATTGTGATAAGAGTTGTATGAGCCCTCAATAAAATGATTAAAACAAAAGGTAAACATAAAAAAAAAGAAATGAGCGTTTGCAGGTTTCAAATGTGTTTATTACCAGAGATAAGGAGAGGATAATGTAAATTGAAGAACTTTAATTGCTTCTTTATGCCAAAGACAAAATGTGTGACTGCATGTTCTTTTATTGCCTCTTCCTGACCTGCAATTTACCCAATGCACCCTGAGCTATCTGGGTTCCAGGAAACACTTCATAATGAATTCCAGAAATGGAGAAAGTCAGTCACTAGCCCCCAGATGGTTTGTGGTCTGACAAGTTGCAATTATCCACCATAATAATGAACAGCAAGAGGTATAGCTTTTAAAATATATATGTTCATCAAACCTTTGCATGTGCATCGTTTGAGTCAATTAGCTATATGTGGCTTATTATGAAAAAGTGACCCACCGCTAGCTCCCCCATTGTTTCCAACTTTCCAGAAGAAGAGACTTGCAGGTCCCCATTCTTCAACAAATGAGCATTGCATCACCAGTACATGACTTCTAATCACAAAGCACTTCTCTGTTACTATCGCACTAAGGAGGAGGTCTGGTATCACAGTGATTAAGCTCTCCAATTTCCCTCGTCTATGCAGCACTGGGCAGGACAAAAGAGCTGGTGATTTGCTCTCCGCAACATTGCAGACTAGGAACCCTAAGGGGCACGGGGGTCACTGTGAGTTACAGTCGACAGCATACAACAACAACATCACAACGAGGAAGTAAGGACCCTGAACATTTTCACACGCATGCGCGCACACACACACTCATGCTCTTAGTCACCCCTCTTTCTTACATATTTTATACACCCAATGTAGTGCCATTTTACTAAATCATTGTGTATTTTTTTCATTATTTTAACTGTGAAAATACTATTGCCAGATAAAGCATATGTTGAACTACGATTACATCTCCATGTCTGCATCATTTCCCCTTCTTAAAATTAATCATCGCCTTGTGCACTGGCATACTTTTCTGTGTACATGTCATAAATCTATTCCCAAACTTCTCCCAACAAGCAACTATACACCAATTGTATGCTCTTGAGGAAGCTCTTGGTGTGCTGCAGCATGGCTGGGACGGGTTCCACTCTGGGCTTGCTGGGTGGCTTGCTTTAATCTCCTTTCGTGTCACCGCAGGATCACCGTCCCTTATTTCTTGTCACATATCTACTGTTCACTCCAGCTCACGTAGTTTCCTTTCTTCAGTTACTTCCTTTTTTGGTGAAAGATATCATCCTATAACTTATGAAGAGAAAATTCTAGGCACATAATTTCCTTGACTATTTGCATATCTTAAAACGTCTGCTTTTGCTCTAACACCTAATTGACATTTGGATGAGAGGAAAATAATCTGCTTCAGAAATAACTCTATTTTAAGATTTTTAAAGAAAATATGAAACTGTGATTTACCTGTTGCGGGCTCTATATGAATCATTTTCTCTAGATTCCCCATATCCAGAAGTTATTGGGATTTTCTGTTATTTCCTAATGCCTTGATATTTCACAATGATGTGTGAGTGTGTGGCTTTACTTTTCTTCATCATTTTGGACACTCTTTGGATCTTTCAGGAAAATTTTCTTGGCTTATCTTTTGAATAATTCCTTCTTTTCTATTTCCTCTGTTCTCTCTTTCTGGAATGTTTATTATTAAGGTGACGGGATTTCTGGACAAATCTTCCCGTGTTATCTTTTGTATTTTTCTTTCTTTGTCTGTGTATTCTACTATAATGCTCCCTTCAGATTACATTTTCACACTTCTCTTGAGCAATTGTTCTTTCTTGCCCTTTACAGAAACATTTGCTTTTTTTACGCATGATGTTCTTGATGTCATCCCACAACTTGCCATGTCTTCTATCATGTGTTTTAAATGAATCACACCTGTTCTTGAGATGTTCTCTGAAGGCAAGTGGTATGTGAGCAAGGTTACAATTTGGTTCTTGTGGATTTGTTTGAATTCTCTTCAACTTTGACCCAAAGTTAAATATGAAAAATGATGGCCAGTTACAAGGTTGTTTCCTGGACTCATTATGGCTGATGGTTTTGAAATTCTCCATCATTTCTTCAAAAGATGGAGTAAATTTGACTCCTTACTGATATCCACATGGATAGTTGTGGTTTATGCTTTTAAAAACATGCATGTGCTGTGAAGAAGTTGCTGCTCTTGAAAAAGTCTATCATAAGATCTCCAGCTTCATTTCTATCTCCAAGGTCATATTTTCTAAATTCTTATCTTTCCTTTTTCTTTTTAACTTCTGCATGCCAATCATCAGTAATTATCAATGCATCTTGACCATATCCTTAATCAATTTCACCTTAAAGAAGGTTTTTTAGAATTCTTTCATTCTTCTTTAGTGGGTGGTGCATACATTTGAATAAGATTTGTATTAAGTGAACTTTCTTGTAGGCTTAAAGATATTATCATATACAGCATTGTACTTCAAGACAGATCTTTACATGTCCCTCTGACAATGAACGCAGTGCCATTCCTCTTGAATTTGTCATTTCGGGCATAGTAAACTGTATGAGTGTCTGTCTCCAAATTGCCAAGACCAGTTCAGTCCCGATCATTAATGCCCTGGATATCAACCTTTGTGTGTCCCATTTCAATTTGTGCATTTCCAGTGTTTCTGCATTCCTACCTACAATACATTCCCGTTATTAATGGATATTTAGAGCTATTTCTTCCCATTGAGAGCTATGCCAGATTTGTCACTGAAGGTCCTAAAAGGGTTGCTCTATCCATAACATTAGAAGCCCTGGTGATGTAGCACTTATCTGTTGGGCTGCAATCTGCATGGTTGGTAGTTTGAAACCACCAGCAGCTCCTGGGGAGAAAGACAGGGCTTTCTACTCCTGTGAACAGTCACAGTCTTGGAAATCAACAGCCGGGTCACTATGAGTCAGAATTGACTCGATGGTAGTGAGCATTCACATGATTAAAATTGACTCTACTTTGAGTCATATTTTGAATGCCTTCCAGCCTCATCTTCTGGTAGTATTTCAGAAGATGTTGTATTGCTATTTATTAGGTGTTCAGTGTCTCATTCTCCAAAAGTGGATTGCTATTTCCTCTCCCTAGCCTTAGTTCTTAGTCTGAAAGCTCAGCTTAAACCTTTCACCATAGGTGACCCTCCTGGTATTTGAAATATTAGTAACATAGCTTCCAGAATCACAATAGCTTTGCCACAGTTTGACAAACAATCATCCAACAGACAATACTGAGCTTTTCTCTTATGTCTTTCCACAGATGTTGCTGATTTTATTCCTATGTGAATAATTTCTGATATAGACAAAATTTTAATTTTCTTAGAGTATATGTTCAAAATTAATGTTACATAATTATAAAAATATTGAGATGTAATCCCAGAATAGTTTAATTTTCTTAGTAAATAAAAAAATCTATGAAATAAATATAAATGTGTGATTAACAATCTGCAGGTTTTTTTTGTTTTGTTTTTTTACATTTTATTAGGGGCTCATATAACTGTTATCCCAATCCATACACACATCAATTGTGTAAAGCGCATTTGTACATCGTTTCTCAAAACATTTTCTCTCCACTTAA
>NW_022107407.1:12857703-12868850 GCF_000313985.2 Echinops telfairi | reverse complement strand
TCATCTCCTCCCCGAGACCCCTCTACAAGGGGATCTCCAGTGGCCTACTAATGGGCTTTGGATCTCCACTCCGCACTCCCCCCACAGTTTTGTTTTTTAATACATGAAACATTTAAAGAAATTCAGATAGATACTTTGTGTTTTATCAATAAATCATTTTATTGGAGCTCTTTCAGCTCTTATAACATCCCATACATCCATTGTATCAAACACATTTGTACATATGTTGCCATCATCACTTTCAAAAAGTTTTCTTTCTGCTCTCCCACCATAAGTTTTATAATAATGAAATTAAAATTATATTCTGAAAGCTTAAAGACAACATTGGAACTGATCAAAAACATAATACAATATATGATCATGAGTGGAATATATAAAAATACCTGTCAACTATTCAATCGGAAGCTTTACATATACTTCTGAAACAAATACTAAATAGGCATTTTCCAGTTGTGGCAGTTAGATAATGTCCTGTCAACTTGAGTGAAGGGGTGCAGTCTAGCCTGTCAATCAGGTCACAGCTAATAAGGCCTCTGTGTGGGCATGGTCTTCTCCTGAGGATTCTGGGACTGCCTATCTTCCTCTCAGGAGGCTGGACACACACTCTCCCTGAAAGATATTCCTGTTGACAAGCTACATGGAGCTATACTGATGGAGCCAGAGCCCTGGAGCTGGAGGAGACACTTGGAAACCCACGCCAGCATTGAGATGCTTCCATTGCCACTGGATCCACAAGACTTTCCACCCACTGGCCTGTGATCTTCCTGCATTTGTCGTCATTGCATGTGTTGCGTGAGTCTGAAGAGGAATTTTTAGACTGGTTTTGGACATATGGGCTAATATTGGACTTATGGACTTTATCTGGACTGGGCTAGGGTGTTTTCTTAATATTCAATTATTCTTTATATAAAGCGCTTCTCTCTCTTCCTCTCTCTCTGTCTCTCTATCACACACACACATATACATACACACACAAGAATTGGACTCTGGAGCTAAGCCCAATTGTGTTTTAGTTCTTCCAATTCTTGAGTGTGTGCCCTGGGCAAGTTACTTAATCTTTCTCTGCATCAGTTTTCTCACTGGTAAAGTGATGATAATAACAGATAAATTTATAAAATTTAAAAGTGTATGCATATAGTATCCTTGGGATTGTGCCTAATGTGCAGTACTATGAAAGTGTGTTAATAATAAATAAATACATACTTAGAAGAGGAACAGTGTAGCTTCTTACTCGAAGGGTAACTACTTGGGAGATAGGAAGGAGAAGAAGATATCTTTTCAACTTACGTAAGGCATAAGTGGTTGATCCTTGAACAATTCAAGGGTTAGGAGCACCAGGCTTCTGCACATTTGAAAATCTGTGTGTAATTTATAATTGACCCTGGAATAACATGGATTTGAACTGCTTAAACCCATTTATACACAGATTTTTTTCCTGTTACTATCACAATGAGCTCAAGTGTTTCAAGTATCTGTTTATAATGCCATTTGATGCTCATCATTTAGGTGTGTGCAGTTTGTTTCTCTAGCTACCCTCCAGAACTGCTCATGAAGCAACATGTGTCCTAAGGCATTGCAAGTGGATACTCAACACATTTGCAAATGCTACTGGGGGAAATCCTTCTGTAAGTGGACCCTTGTACTTCAAATCTGTATTGTTCAGAGGTTCAAGTGAAGAACTAAAAATAAATAACCAAAGTATAAAATTTAAATGAAAAGTGGACAGAAAACAGGAATAAGCAGTATAGCAAAGAGGAAAAACATATATCTTAAATATATGAAGAGATTCTCAACAATTATTGATCAGAGAAACCTGAAACCAGCCTATAGAGGGATACTACTCTCTTCCCACTGGACATTTTTTTTTTTAGTCAGATGATACCAAGTATTGCTGACAAAACAGACTGGCAGTTTTCTAAAAGTTTAATTGTATATCCAGAGAGTGTTGCTGTCATTGTTAGGTACGGACTCTATAGCAATGGAAGGAAATACTGCCAAGCTCTGGTCCTTCCTCAACAGTGCTGTTGTGAAGGCCGACTTTTTTCTGACCCTCCACTTTCCCAATCACAATGTCATTTTCCAGGATGGGTCCTTCCTGATAACATGTCCAGGGGATAAAAAAGAACTTTGGACAATTAATTTCACACTATGATTTGAAATTTCTTAATAATTTTAGGGGGACGCACATTTTAGAAGTCACCAGAAAGAAATTAGAGAGATAAGTTGGTGTTCCATGAGAAGTAAGGTTTCCCCAACCAGAAGAATTATACTGGTATGTTTTTTAAGAGATAAAAGTTTATGACTAAAATGTCTACAAGTCAAAGTTTTAGAACAGAAATTTTATATCAAAGATGAGAAAAACAAAGGCCACAGAATTGAGACTAATTGAAAGAGCGATTTAACTCTGGCAAGATCCGAACCGTGTATCCGCTCTCCTGTCACCTCGGTCAGTGCACTCTTCTGTTGACGTCAGAAAAGCATTCCCTGAGGGAAATACTCACCCGCTCCTCTATATTTTCATATTAAAAATTCTGAAGATTTATCATTTGAATATTCAACAAATATCCTTGGGCTATCCCTGGGTTAAAAAGAGACGTGTTCCTTACCAAATCTTTAAATCATTCATGAGATTTGTAGGTGATTGAGAACCACGCATGGCTATTCTCTAACCTGACTTTAGTTCAAGAAAAGGCACAAAATTTTTTGAACGATTTAAAAGCTGCATGAGCAGCAAGGGAAGGTAATGTGATGACAAATTTGTAGCTGAATAGGGGATTATTTCAATGATTACAAAGTGTAATGAAATTTATATACTATCAAAGGGCAAATATGAATGCTCCTTAAAGTTGGATGCTTGTAATTGCAGCCTGGCTGTACTCATGTTGTAAATAAATATATCTCTGAAGAACTTTTCTTAAGTCAAATAGCTGAAATCTAACAGTAGTTCCTGACATATATCATGTTACAAATGGTAGCAAGATGCTATCAAAATAAAAGTTATATATTCATCTTAAAATTACTTGGTTAAAAGAACACACTTTTCGATAAAACATGAATGCCAACTAAGGAAAGACTTGACTCTACTAAAACAAATCAGATAAGACTAATTCCATCTCTGACAATTTCAAACACACAAACAAACAAAAGAACCAACAGGCGAATAGGATATAGTAGACTTAGAAGTTAATGTGCTGCCTCTGTCCTCCCCTTCCCTGACACATCATAACTTAGAAATGGTCAACACAGTCATATCTGCTAGTTAAGACATCCCAAGCTGTCATTCTTGGGTGATGCAAACACTGAATATGTGTGGCTGCTTACTAAGCAGTTAGATTGCACCTAGAAGCTTCTCCGAAGGAAAGCCTAGTGATTTCATGGAAAAATAGCCACTGGACTCTTCATGGAACTTTAGACTCACATCAAGGTACCATGAATTGGAGTTACTTTCCCAGCAGTTGATTTTGGACCATTACCTACTCATTTTCCATCCTACTCACGAACACAGTGTACACACACACACACACACACACACACACACCTGTGGCTGTGTAGAAAAAAGAGCTTTTTGCAGGGCAATGAGCAAAGGATAAGGGAACTGGGTGAATGTGAACAATATAGCCAGGATTACAAAAAGAGGAGGCTTTATCAATAGATATAGAGGTGGCTCAGCCTGAGGATATTTCTAATTCTGAGGCAAATTTTACTTAGTGTAATAAGTTCTTAATTTTACTTAGTGTAATAAGTTCTTAAATAAGTTCTTTGACCAATAAAAGGGTACACCTAGTTTCTGAGAGAGCTAGTCTCCAAAATGAAACATGCATTGCAAGATTGACCTCAATCAATAGTGGAGGTTTGCAGGTGTCCTGCTAGTGCTGCGAGTCAGGCACTGGGTTAATCACAAGATCAACTCTTCAAATCCATCCAATACTCCCAGGGAGAAAGATGAAGGCTGTCTGCTCCTGGTATGATGCATAGTCTTTGAAACCCTCTGTAGGGTTTCTCTGAACTAGAATCAACCTCATGGGAGGGGAGTTTCTGGGTGCTTGTGTGTGTGTGTGTTTGTGTGTGTGTGTGTGTTCAAATGTTGTGTGGGGTAGATTGACAAGAGCTTTGTGGAATTAATCAATTTGAAGGAACAGAGAATAAAACCCCGAGCTATCTGAGAGCCTCCATCACAGATCCTGGACCAACATTGAGTATTGAGCAGAGGGCTTTCAGGAAGCTACTGTTCCCTTTGGTGCTATCAGCAGCATCTCTTGTTTTCCTGTCTTATTCCCTGAAGCTATTTCCACATAGCAAGAAGATTATATGCTACTAAATTGGCCGAATATACCACATTTTAGAAATTATTGTTTTCTTTCTTTTGGGGATTTAATTTTTTATTCTTGCAGTTACCTGTACTTTTTCATTAAAAATATTCTATAACCAGATCCTCAGAATTGAAGAAGAGCTGGGCAGCAAGGCCAAGTTTGCTGGCCAGAAGTTTAGAAACCTCCTTGCCAAATAAGCTGGGCAGGCAGACCTCTGGTAGTCCCTCCCCAGAGCCTGTCGGCATTCTCACCGCTTCATTAGAGCTGTCAAGCCAGACCATCTGGACACCTGTTGGAAACCCCAGTTTTGTGATCCTGTGATGGCTCCACTCCTCGTCCTTCTCACAAGCTTCCCACCAAGTGTCCCAGTGTTATCCTGAGGTGTCAACAGGCAACATCCCCAGTGGTTTTGTTTGCAAAATAAACATCAAGTGACCCCTAAAAAAATATTTTGTGATGTGTATGTGTGTACATATGCATACATGCTGCATACGTGTTGTGTGTGGGGGTAGGGCATATGTGAAACAGTGACTTAACTGTTATTACCACTCCTCAGTGATTAATAGGAAAAGATGTTCTAATATGTACTTAAAATGTGTCTTCGGCTTCTTTGCTGCTTCATCAACATTATCTCACAAGGACCATAGGGAAAAGCTGATTTTTGTAAGAGAAGCTCTCGTACTATTACATGTATCATTCTTACACATTTGGAGGCATGATGGAGTTAAATAGCTTGCTGTAAGTGGAAAACTCCCTGTGAGACATTCCTGTTTTCAAGACATATGGAGTTATACTACAGCCTTGGAGCTGAAGGAGCCACATAGAGACCCTGGCCAGGGCTGAGATGCTTACAGCACCACTGGATCCACAAGACTTTCCACCCAGTGGCCTGTGATCTTCCTGTATTCGGCATCATTGCATGTGTTTCATGAGTCTGAAGAGGACTTTAGAGACTAGTATCAGACATTTAGGCTATTATAAGACTTATGGACTTGATCTGGACTGGGCTGGCATGTTTTCTCAATATTCAACTGCTTTATATCAAGCTCTTTTTTATACACATATGAGTGTCTCTGAATTTGTTTCTCTAGTCAACCTGTACTAACACAGTATTGAAAAAGTTATGACATACTCGCTCACAATTAAAATATTAAAAGCCAAATATTAGTTATAATAATCCATTTACTTAAAATAGTAGAAAAATGATATAAACATATTTTCAAGTCACAATTAAAGCAACATGTACAAAATCAACACTAGATTTTAGCTCTATCTACATGATTATTTATTTGGGTATTCTTTGAAAAGTCATTTAACATCTGCTTGAATATCCATATGTGATAAATGTCTATAATTATATTTTAACTGTGTCCCTGATGAATTACTTGAAGATTAAATGAGACCAACGAAGACCAAAACACTTCAAAAATTATTAACACCAGTGGTGATGCTAATAATAATATCAGTGGGAAAAGAAGGCATGGGCTAAAGTTAAAAGATAAAACACAGAGTGTTGCACAGATAAATCCTGTTCCTCCAGTGGCTTTCTGATTTATAACATGGAAATAAAACTATTAATATGAAGTGAAACCTTACAAATCCTGACTAATTGAGGGAAAGCCAATTTGGATTTAAAAGAGGATTCAAAAGAATTGTACTTCTATTACTTTAAAATGAATATAGTAATATGAGTTACTGGTTAATAAAAATTGCTGTGCTCCATTAATAATTAGATTAGGGTAATGTTTAATCATCAACTGATTCATTAATGTAGTCAAATATGCACCACATATTTGAGTGTTCTTCCTACTGAAAGAGTGACACAACAGGGACACAAGAGTAAAACAAGGAGGCAGCTCTGGCCTTAATGAGTCCAATGCCTAGTGGCCAGCACTGACAAATGAATGATTAAATAATTGCCCCATAATCTCTTGATGCTTGATATATGACACTACAGGATCACATTAGATGGACAGCTTTATCAGTGTAGGAAATTTGGAAAGTGTAGGAATGCTTTCCATAAAAAGTTGCCCTTAGTTTGAGACTTCAGAGAAAAACAGGAATAAACTAAAACAAAAGGGGTGGTGTGTGATTTGAACTTGTCTTATTGGACATAAGAACTAAGAAAGATTTTAGAACACAGAATCTTATTGGTTTTTTGCTTTTTGAAGTCCACTGTGGCTGCAGTGTGTAGAATTGATAGGAGGAAGTAAGTCCAGAAATCGTGTGTTTTCAGGTTGGTTTGGGCTCACAGTGACCCTGTAGAGCAGAGCAGACCTGCCTCAGAGGGTCTCCTAGGCAATAATGTTTATGGAAGCAGGGCTTTGTTTCTATTGAGCCACTGGAAGGTTCAAACTACCAACCTTTAGGCAGTAGTGGAATGCTTAACCAGTACCACCAGGGCTCCTCAAGCATAGAAGAAGGTAAATTCGTTAGGAGGCTACTGCAGAAATGCAAGCAACTAAAACAAGGACAAAGTCTATTAGGATGTAGACAATATATGTAATGAGAGACACCTTGGAAGACCGATTTATAAAGATGGTCTGTTTCTTGGACAAGAGGAGGAGCAGTGATGAAGATTCAAGAAGACATGGCTGATTCTACTTCGGGCAACTGAAGAGACATTTAAGTCTTTGCCAAATTTGGGAACATTGGCAAGTTGCAGGTTAGGAAGGAAAAGTAATCTCGCTTTTGAATATTTGGATTTTAGGATAATTCTGGACTTCCAGGGATGACTTACAGTAGGAATTCAGATATGTAGATTTGCAAAAGTAGTTTTATCAGTTGTGTTTCCTATGTCCTATCATCAATTGTTGTGTTCCCTAAATAAACATTTGTGTTGAGCTTGTCTCAAAAGATTTAGCACAATTAACCAAATGGTCTGTTGACTACTGAAATATTAAGTAGGCATTCTTTAAAATCTCTGATACTTCTCAGTGATTTCTCCTTTGTAGCATTTTGCTTCTTTTAGCTATCCATTAAGATCTGTTGTTTTCTGGGGTTTCATTACCGTTACTAACTGGTTTTCTCATTCTCCAGTGGGGCTAGTGTCATGTCTCAGATTTTTACATATGACTTTGTTGTGTGGCACAAACTGTTTGGTGCAACTGAAAGAATTACTGATTTAAAAGTTGACAGTTCAAGTCCACCCGGAAGTGCCTTAGAAAAACAGCTATGGTGATTTTCCTCTGAAAGATTAAAACAAACACGAACAAACCCACACAAATCATTGTCATGGAGTAAAACTCATGGTGATACAATGTGTTACAGAGTAGAACTGTCCACAGGTTTTCATGACTGTAATCTTTATAGAAGCTGATCCCTAGGCCTTTCTATCATGGTGCCCAGACCACCAACATTTAGATTAATAAAGGTGTGCCCTAGAAAATTCTACAGAATGCAATTCTATTCTATTGCACATGAAGTTGTCATAAATCAGAATAAACTTAACAGAAATGATATCTTCTCTTCTTATATTCTGACAGTTTTGAAATATAGTCATGAACTCTTCAATAGATTTTATACTATGAATCCAAAATCTCCAATTTATTGACTACAATGTCCTATTGTCATTTTCAACTCTTCATGTTAAAATATGAATTAGTTATTACCCTACTACTTTTTTTAACTAAATGCCATTTTCTTCTTCTATTCTCAATTTCTCAAAGAAGAACCCTGAGACATAATAGATAAACCTTTCTTCTCACACATTCTTTTACTCTAATCAGTATTTTAAAAATGAATCCATTGTACCCACGTGTAGCAACACTGTCTTGGTCCCGATGCTCATTTAGACTAATAAAAGTCACCGAATTATTCACTTTACCTTCTTTAGTTCCTTTCTTATAATTCTTCTCCAAAAATCATCAAGATTCTGATGACATAACTTATGTCTTAATTTTTTTTACCGGAGTCTCATTTTTTTTAAGAAAAAAAGAGAAATTCTAGTCCTTGTTTCATCCCCACATATGGCCACAGCCCACTTCTTAAGCCTTGTTTCATCTCCACATATGGCCACAGCCCACTTCTTAAGCCTTCAGTACCTCTCTTGGACGATCTATGCTAGTAATTCTAAGTGATGTGGACTTCCTGTGTACTCCACGGTTTTACTTCATCACCTATTATTGTCCTTCTTCCTAGAATGCTTCCCTCCCCCTTTATTCATGTTGTCTTTCATCACTTAGCTTAGTAATCATTTTCCATCTCTAGGGATTTTTTTCAACAGCCTTCTTATTCCTCTAGGGATGAGGCAACGTTTTCCTTCTATATTTACATGATGCTAGGTGCTGTCAATTATGTTTGAAATTGCAGCAACCTTATGTCCAATAGAATGGATGTCAAATAGTTCTCTTTGGTACAGTGACTCTGTATTCTTCCTATCTTATTTGGATGCTTCCTCCATCAGTCAATATTTTGCCCTTATGATCTTTCAATAGTGTGACTCCAAGTCTTGCACTTTTCTTTAGTTCTTTCCATTTAAGATATGCTGAGCAGGCCCCTCCTTTTTGTTTTACTAACACTAGGTCTTCGCACATTTTGTTATAATATTTTACTTTGCCTTCTTAATCTACTCTTTGACATTTTCTGTTTAGCTTTTCTACTTTATCCTTTCTTCCATTTGCCTGAGCTACTTTACCTTTGAGAGCAAGTTTTTGAGTCTCTTTGAATTTCTTTTTCTTCCCTGTCTTAAAAAAATATGATGACCTTTTTATTAAGTTTTAAACAGATGTTATGGAGTTAAAAAGAAATTCAAAGATAATTGTTTTGGTGGTAGATACTATAGAGTTGGTACCAACTCACAGTGACCCAATGCATAACAGAATAAAGCACTGTTGGTCCTGCACCATCCTCACAATTGTTTTGTAGTTGAGCCCATTGTTGCAGTCATTGTATCAGTCTATCTCATTGAGGGCCTTCCTCCCCCCACCCCAGCCCCACTGCCCTTCTATTCTACCAAGTATGGTGTCCTTTTCCAGGGACTGGTCTCTCCTTATATACAAAGTATGTGAGACGACATCTTCTAAGGAGCAGTCTGACTGTTCTCTCCTCTTGTCTTTGTAAAGACCTCTTGTTTTCTTCATGTAGGGAATTCTTGCTTTCACATCACAGATCCTTGGATCTACTGTCATTCGTGTTCAATATGTAAGATCTGTTCTTAAGATGTTCTCTAAAATCAGGTGGGACATTCTCAAAGTCATAGTTTGGTTCTGGTGGACTTGTTTTGATTTCTTTCAGCATCAACCAGAAATGACATATGAGCAATTGGTGATCTCTTCCATAGTTGGCCTGATTTTATTTAGTTCCTGATATTGAACTTCTCCATCATCTCTTCCCACTGATATTTGACTTCTATGTACTCTATCTGGAGAGGTCCATGTATACAGCCATTGTTACTGTTGTTAAAAAGAGGCTTTTTTGATGAAGAAATTGTTGATCTTGCCAAATTCCGTCAAGTATTTCCTGCTTCTTTTCTATCACCAAGACCACATTATCCAAATACTACTCCCAACTCTTTGTTTCCAACCTTTTCCTTCCAATCACTAATAGTTTTAAATGCCTCTTGATTGCATATTTTATCAGTTTCAGATCCAAGATATTGTTAGAATTCTTCAATCTGTCCATCACTAGCTTTAGGGATAGGTGCATAAATGTGAATAATATTTGTGTAGATTGGATTTCTTTATATGCAGGTAGTCATTGTGCTTTGCGATAGCTCTTGAAATGTCCTTTTTGATAATGAATGCAGGGTCATTTCTCTTGATTGTGTCATTTCCAGCACAGTAAACCATATGTTATTCTGATTCAAAATGGCCAATATCAGTCCATTTCAACACACTAACACCTAAAAGATTGATCTTTATGCATTTCATTAATTTTTAACGACTTCTAATTTTCCTAGATTTATACTTTATATGTTCTAAGTTCCAATTATTAATTGATGGTTTCAGCTGTTTCTTCTTCTGCGAGTCATTTTCCCCATTGGCATATGAAGGTCCTGAAGGCTTTATTCCCACAGGTTTTGCACTCTCCATATCATTCTTTTGAGAAGACAGCTATTCTTCAGGCATATGTGGAGTGCCTTCTGACTTGAGAAATCATGAGAATGGTTCAAGACCAGGCTGTGCTTTGTACTGTTGTGCATAAGGTTGCTATGGGTTGGGGTCAACTCGATGGTACCTAACAACCAACTTGAGGATCTTCAGGCATGATCGGTAACAATGTTCTGCCTCTATTCATTAGGCTTTCAGTAGCTGACCATGTTGTTAAGCTAGCAATAGGGGTTTCAGTGGGAAATTACTCAGAAGTAGACAGCTTTTTTTTTTTTTTTTTTTTGTAGCCTTTTCTTAGTCTGAGAGCTCTCCCAAAACAAAACAATTCACTTTTGGTGACCCTGCTGGTATTTGAAATACTAGTCAAATACCCTTCAGCCTCACAGTAACATGCAAGACGCCATAGTAAGACAAACTGATAGAAAAGTCATAGTTTATCTACATAGGTCTCTCTATAAGATTTACTGTATGTGTGATATGCTTTACATTAATATTACTGTCTCATCTATTAGACTTTTAATATGACTTGTCTCATTTGTTAGACTATTAGTCATTGCATTATGGTAGCTTTTTAGCTTTTGAACAAGATATAGGGCCTGGCAATAACCTTTACTATGCTGTGTTCTGATAAAATCTCCCAGAAATAGTGTGATTTGAATGACCCATTAAAAAAAAGTATATTTATAGGTCTAGTATTAAGGTAGCAGAAGGACATTGGGCCTCCACTCAAGTACTCCCTCAATGCAAGAATACTTTCTTCTATTAAATTGGCATTCTATGATGCTCA
>NW_022107407.1:12849056-12856845 GCF_000313985.2 Echinops telfairi | reverse complement strand
AGGGGGGAGCGGGAAGGGAGGGGGAAAATGAGGATCTAATGCCAGGGGCTTCAGTGGAGAGGAAATGTTTTGAGAATGATGAGGGTAATGAATGTACAAATGTGCTTTACACAATTGATGTGTGTATGGATTGTGATAAGAGTTGTATGAGCCCCTAATAAAATGATTTAAAAAAGTGTTTGATAATGTCACTTATCTTATGTGTGATTCGAATTTTACTGTGAAACATTATAGACTTTTTCTACCTCCCAACTTGTGTCAGCTAAAAGTTCCTGCTATTAACCCACTTTTTTAAAAAACAAGCCAACATTTTTATTTTTAGCTTCTATAAAAGTTGATGTTCTTTCTCCAAATTGCTCCTATTCAGACAATTGATAAAAAATGAAAATACTAAAATTTTTCAGCCAAAACTCATTAGTTTCCTTAAAAGTCACAACCACAGTACGTTAGAACTTATTACAACATACATTGAGCGTGATTACGTTTCCTCTTGTCTATAAAGTTAGTTCCATATTTTATTCACAGATTAAGTAATTATACTTCAAAATGAGTAGCAAAGACTATAAATTCAGGGAAAGTTGATATCAGTGTGTAGATTAAAATATCAGTTAAGGCTTGGGGAAATTCAGAGTGGTTGTTATAAGATTACATGAAAAGAGAAATATGGTGTCTAGTCTAGTCAGTCCAGGTGGAAGAAATATCTTGAAGAAAGATGAAAAGGAGATTTGAGGTCAAAGAACAGTATGATGAGATAGCCAATCTAGAGCCACAAGAAATAAGAATGCGTTATTTATAGGCAAGACAAATTATGTTAAGGAATATTAGGAGTCAGTCTGATACATTTTAATCTTAAGTAAGAGCTCTACAGGACATTTGGAGACATTTGACCTGTGAACTCATAAGATATCATTTATTGAAGGCTTATTTTGTGACAGGCACTATCACATTTAATCTTCATAACAACATATAGCTATTCCAGTTCTAGTTTTTATAAATAAAATAAGGCACTATGAGGTTCAGGCCCACAATTAGTAAGTTGTAGAGATAATTTTAGAAACCAGACAATCTTGCCCCAAAGCCCAATTCTTGACCATTTCCTTATTGAGTGAGTTATTTGGGAGGAGTAAGCTTATGGCACTCTGCAGTAAGAGATAGAAGAAGTAGGAAGTAGAATCAGGGAAACCATTTAAAGGATAAAACATACGTAAACACATGAGAAGATAATAAGTTCTCAAGGAATTTTTCATTTTATAGAAAGGTTAATAACCACACGAGGTAATAATGAGGCCATATACAATTTGATGTGATAAATTATGAGGGTCAGACAGACAGAACTATAGGAAGAGGAATGAATGAGCAAAGCTTTTATGAACACAATATGTTATGTGACCACATATTAGAGGTGCTCTAAACCTTTGTGAAAAAGTTCCATTGTGTTTCAGTTTCATTTTTCCTTAAACTTTTCAACAGCTTCTTGTATGAATAAAAAGGCAAGTGGAATTATATAGAATGCTCTTAAAATTTTTTATTAAGTAATGAAAAACTCTAGGATTTAAAAATGTATTGGTTGGCAAACCACTTATTAAATCAGCTATTTCAGAATTCTGGCAATTAAGGGTTTAGGATGCACTGAAATTATCCATGTAAAATAAATTATTGAACTTTGGTAAAGCAGGGGGTGTCGCTGAGATTTTGATTTGGTACTTTGCGCATCCTTCCAGTCCAGTGTTGCCATACTCAAAAAGTAGCAGCATCAAAGACAATGTAGAGAATTAACTGGTTTTGGATTTTCATGAAATGCTTAATCCCAAGAGCGCCGCAAATATTTTGTCTGAACTTTCCGTTCCCTGGGAAATCGCTGCTCTCTGTTCCTGGAGTGCGGCAACTATTTGATTCGACTCGGAGCTCAGCTGGGGCAGTGGCTAGTCAGCCACCTACAGAGCATTGCTAAAGCAATAGCAAACTGTTGGCCACATTTCAGATACCTAATGCATAATTTCAGTTGGGAAAAAGGAGAAGCTGACTGTGAATTTAAAAAAATATTTTGGAAAACTAGACAACCTTAGGGGATGTTGAAAAGCCACAATATCTTCATGAAGGCCTAAATGGATACTAGAATGTGCCACAAGAAACAATAAAGGTAGTCCTTTAAGCTGAAGTAATAGGACACTAGATAGTAACTGAAGCCAGATGAAAAAATAAAGAGGGTTGGTGAAGGTAGGTACAGAGGTATTATGAACTGTAATGCAAGCACATGTGTTTCTCCCATATTGTTTTCAAGAAAACTTCATAAAGCAATAATTATAAAACTGTTGATGGGTTTTAAATGTACATAGATATACTTTGTATGGCAGTAATAGTGTAAAGAAGAGAGGAGAGAATGGAAGTAATTAAAGTGATATATATATATATATACACACTTTGGAATTAGAGTTAATGGCCAGATTAAATTGCTTAAGGAATTTTGGAGTAACAACAAAGAGTTAAGCACTTGACTACTAAATTGATAAATTGAACCTCACAGAGGTACCTTAAAGACAGACCTGACCATATACTTCTGATAGGAAATAACCTTGAAAAGTATTAGGACCTCTTCCATTTAGCATTCATGGGGTCACAATGAGTTAGAGTTGACTCAGAAGTAACTAACAATGACAACGATTAAAGTTTGTTTCAAAATAACTGCTAATGGTAATTCCCAGGGCAACCACTGAGAAGATGACGTTAAAAAATAAAAAGAAAAGAAATACCAAGTGGATTAAAAATGGATGCTGGAAAATTTCTATTAAAAAAAAAGAAGATAAATCAAAAAGTAAAAAAGAAGCAATCATGTAAAAAAAAACATTCCAATCATATCAGTGCTTATACTAAATGTAAATTGATGAAATCTCACACAAAGGGCAAAAATTGAAAAAAAAAAGGCAAGGAATGGCAGATGGGTTAAAATTATTTAATTAATATTGCTTATGAGAAACACACTTGAGTTTCAAAGACAAGTGGAAAGGAAAAGGATGTATAAATCATATTCTATGCAGTAACCAAAAGAAAGCTCAGGTCATGATGTCAGGGTCAGACAAAAAAGATTTTACAAGAGACAAAAATATCAATTATATATCGATAGATTCTCGATCTAGATATAATGATAATAAACACATACTCTTTAACAAGAAAGTAACAAACTCTGTGTAGGAAAAACTGACATAACTGAAGGGAGAAATAAACACACTTCAACAATAATCATTGGATGCTTCAATACTTCTTTTTCAATAATTGGTAAAACAATTAAATATAGTACCAATGCATGCATACTGAATTTGAACAATATTATAAACTGATTAGATCTAATGGACAAATAGAACAACAACAACAAAGAATCAAACCCACTGTTGTCACGTTGTTTCTGGCTCATAGTGATCCTCTAGGGGAGAACTGTCCCTGTGGGTTTCCAAGACGGAAATTTTCTTTTTCTTTTTTCTTTCTAAATTTAATCATTTTATTGGGGCTCATACAATTCATCACAATACATAGATCAATTGTGTAAAGCACACCTATACATTTGTTGCCCTCATCATTCCCAAAATTCGCTTTCCTCTTGGGTTCCTGGAATCAGCTCATTTTTCTTTGTTCCCTTCCCCCTCCCTCGCCCTCCCCCATGGAAATAGAAAGCCTGGTCTTTCTCTTGGAGAGGCTAGCAGTTTTGAACTGCTGACTTTGTGGTTAACAGTCCATTGTGTAACCACTACGTCACACTCCACTCAACGGCAATATCGTACAAGTGCATGTGAAATGTGTTTCAGAACATTCCTCATATGTTAGATCATAAAACAAGCCTGAATAAATTTTAAAAACTGAATTCCTACAAAGTATGCTCTTTAAGCACCCTGGAATTAGAAACTGATAACAAAACGAAACTATGCAAGTTCACAAATATATGGAAATAAAATTATTTTAAAGAGAAAATGGATGAAAGAAGAAATCATTAGAGAAAATGGAAAATATTTTGAGAAGTGGGAAATAAGCACATACTAGACCTTATACAATGTAGCTAATGCAGTGCTTCAAGGGAAGTTTATTGCTATCAATGTCTATACTAAAAAAGAGAAAGATCTCACATGGAATAAAACCAAACTTTCTACTTTAAGAATTTAAGCAGCCAAGAAAATAAACTAAGAGTAGCCGAAAAGACATGTGAATTATAGAACAAATAAATAAAATTTAAAAAAGCAATAAAGAATATATATAAAACCAAAATTTGGCTTTCCAAGGAGATCAACAAATCATTTTCTACACTACCAAGAAAAAAAAAGAAAAGATAATGAGTAAAATCAGGAATGACGGAGGATACATCAGTACTAACAAATACACGAAGTATAATAAGAGAATGCAGGAACAACTTTATTTCAACAAATTAGGTAGAATTGATTTGAGAAACCTGAAACAGTTAAAAAGCTTATAAATGAACCACAGTTTAATCAAATGTGGGCTATAGTTGAGAAATTGTAAAATACTTAACAATTGGTGCCAGGATAACTAAAATACATATGCAGAAAAGTTGAGCTTACTTCCTTTCTCATGTCCTATACAAAAAATAACTGAAATGGATCATATACCTAAATGTAAGAGCTAACCAATAAAACTCCAATTAGAAGAAATCAGCATCAAATCTTTGTGACTTTATACTGGCCTATGGCTTCTTAGAACAGCAAACATAGTGGACCAAAAAGAAAGAAAGGAAGATAAACTAAACATCAATATTAAAAGCATCAAAAGAGTTACAACACAAAACAGAATGGAATAAAGTATCTACTAGTAAAATATCTAACAAGATAATTGTGTCTGGAATATATTAAAAAGCAGACAAATAAACTCTATTCAACTCAATAATAAAAAAGACAAATAACCCAATTATAAGATAAAGGATCTGAGTGGATATTTTCCAAAGAAAATATATAAATATCTAATAATCACATTATAAAATGTTAAACATTAGGAAGTGTTAGGGAAATATAAATCCAAGCCACAATGAGATGCACTTTAATGCCTCATAGGATGGCTAACACCATTAGGAAAACAAGTTCCGGCAAGTGTGTGAGAAATTGGAATCCTCATACATTGAGGCGGGGAAGTAAAATATGGCTGCCAATTTGGCAAATTATTTAGCAGTGGCTTGAAATGACAAACACTGACTGAACATGCAATTCATCACTTCTACCTTAGTTATACGTACAAGTGAAATGGAAATGCGAACATAAAATACTGCACACCTATGTTTGCAGAAAAATTATTTAGTATGGCACAAATTGTGAAACAACTAATTTGTTTTCAAATTTTAAATGGATAAAAATATGGTTTATTTATAAAGTGGAATTTTTTAATTATTAAAATGGTACTGACACATGTTACCACATGAAAAAAACTTGAAAACATGCTAAATGAAAGAAGCCAATCACAAAAATACGTTACATGACTCCATTTATGTGACATGTTCAAAAAGAGCCGAATCAATAGCGGCAGAAGCTGATTCCTTCCTGGCTGTCAGGCACAGAGAAGAGAGGAGAAGGGAGTGCAACCGCTCGTGGATGTGGGGTTTCCTGTTGGAATGCCAACGAAGCTCTAAAACTACATTGTGGTGATAATCCTACGACTCTTTGAATATATTTAACAATATCAAACTTTTTGCTCTGGAGATGACTTTGACTCATAACGAACGTAGGGTTCGAACTGCCGACTTTTTAATTAGTAATGAAGCACTCGAATCACTGCACCACTAGGGAGAATATACCCAAGGTATATTCACGAGGTGAATTTTATGGTGTGTGGAACATAACTCAATAAAGGTTTACACTGTTGCCAAAGCAGAAGTTACAGTAGAGTCTTGTCTGCCTCAGTAGGAGCTTTTGTTTAATTTCTAAAATTCTCCAATGCCATAAAAATGTTTCAGAAATGGTAAAATGACTCTATACTCTATTCCAGTAAATTCAGCTTCCTTTTTCAAATAAATTTTCTATATAATTTAAGGAAAGCTGACCAAAGTGCTTCTTTAATTGTACAGAATCAACTACTACTAATATGGTGGCATATCAATCATTGGATCAATCATCAAATGTTTCAAATATTTATTGCATAAATATATACATATTTAAAATAATATCAATGTACCTTGTTCCAATGCCTCTTGTAAGCCATTTGTTTGCGCACTTATTCACTCATATAGGTATTCATTCATTTTATTAAAATTTTCTGTACAGCTTCATTTCGAAAGATCACTGGATTACAATTGAGGAAATCCAAACTCTAGTCCCAAAGGCTTGAATAAGCAAATTTACCTGAGTTTCTGCGAGTGCCAAATTAGGGTGACAATCAAAAGGAATGACAGCCTCTATTAATAGGACTGTTGAGAGGCTATATAGTCAACACTATAAAATGCCAAGTAAACACCTGGGAACTGGTTTACAAAGGAATTAACTGCGACCTAATACCTTGATTTAGTCGCTGCAGTTTGCAAAGGTTTTCAAAGTAAATGCCAATGATAGGTTTAAGCAAATATTGTCTGACAGAACTAGGGACTCATAGCATAAGAAGTATGCCAGTTTCAGTGATTCATCTCTTGGATCATCATTTCAGTTTTTCCTCCATTTTTCAAGTTTTGTTCCAAAAAATAATGATAGCATGTGAGTGAGTTCATTTTTTGTTAAAGAAAAGCCACACATTAGAAGTCCTCACAGATACTCCTCTGGTCCCTTGGCATTGATCTAGAATGCTTATTTCTTTTTAGAAATTATTTTAGAATTAACCACAATAGACAGAGAAAAATGTTCTGCAAATGTGGTATATACCATCCCAACATTTATATTAATAGTAGCTTCATGTGAAAATGTTTTATTAGAATTTAAACAATGGTCAGTCATACTTTAAGAGGAGAAAGAGTTTCAGAAATAATCCACGATAATTTTATTAGAGTTATTCACAGTGCAAAAGTTCATATTTCATTTTTGAAATCCTCTTAGAAAAGAAACCAACCCTTCAGGAATTTCCCCAGATAGAACGGGAACACTGCACGACTTATTGATTAGAGATGAAATGACTGGCTTTCAGACATGTTGCTGGCATGAACTTCAGAACCAATCTCAGTTACTTTTTCCTAAAACATCAGTGCCTGAACAATGTGGAACTGCTTAAGGAGTAAGCTGAAACTGTCACCTTGTAAGCTGATTCTTCCCCTCTTTCCTGATCAATATACCATTAGGGTATTAGGGAAAGTCTGATATTGAGGAGTTTTCATGATGATGTAATTTTTTATCATGGTCCTTGAAAGTGAGCCATCACAAGAATTTGGAGATTTGATTGCACTGTCCGCTCCAACTCCTGGAATGACCAAAAATTGCTGTTAGGGATTAAGGTGGAATGTGTTTCCAATTGTTTTCACTCATCTTACTCTAAGTCAGTTGGAATGGTTCTGTTTTGAAGAAATATCTGAATACTTATCTTCAATAACTTTCCTCAAATATCTAAGGATTCTCTTGTTCTGAGCAACACTCAAAATGATTAAAGGAAATCTACCAATTAGATTTCCTGATATGCTAGGGCAGGATTTTTTTCTTAAAGTAGAAATAATGCTAGAGGTGTAGGTAAAAAATTGAAGAGCTTAAAGGGCACTAATCCACACAGGGGGAGGGTGTCGATTGTGTCTCCACAGGGAAAGAGGGACCAGACTTCAACCCGGAGCTCCAAGACAGGAATGCAACACGCTGACATGAAGTAGGGAACAGATGGAGAGGCCTGAGGGGCC
>NW_022107407.1:12842726-12846730 GCF_000313985.2 Echinops telfairi | reverse complement strand
AGCTGACACCAGGGGCTCAAGTGTAAAGTGGGTGTCATAAGAATGATGAAGTCAACATATGTACTAAAGTGCTGGACACAGATGACGTATGTACAGATTGTGATGAGTTGCATGAGCCCCTAATAGAATGATTATTTAATAAAAAAATAAAAAATAAACAGTGATGATGGGAAAAAAAAGGAAAGATAGGGACCAGATTAATCAATACTAAGTAGCCATTCAAACTACTCAATAAAAAGCATTTGGTGTAAGGGGAAAAACAAGGAAATGGGAAGTCAGTTCTGACCCTCAAAAATATAGTAGGCTCTTTCAGCATATCTCCCAGAGATCTCTACTTCCACAGTGTGGATCTCAGCACCCACGCTGTGTGAATCCCTTTCCCTTAAATAGGCTGAAGACAGTAAATTTCTTCTGAGGAGCAGAATATGGAAAACAGGTCTGGATTTCTCTTCCTTGATCAGGCGACAAAACATGAACACTTTGTAGCTGTCTCTCCGTGGTCTACTCTACCTGACTATTGATAAACATTTGCCATACAACTGCCAGCTGAGGACCGCCGCCCAACAACCCAGGAGAAAGTATTTCTCGTCAAGAACCATTGTGTGATCCTGGAAGCTGGTCATGCCCCATTGAATTTGTGGAGAACTACAGCCCTGACCAACACTTAAATTGCAGCTTTGTGGGAAAAAAAATTAGGAAGACATCTTGCTAATCTATGCCTGAATTTGCAATGAACAGAAACTATGGGGCAATATTCTTCTCTTAAACCAGCAAGCACAGTTATAATTTGTTGCACAGTAATAATTCAGAATGCAAGTATCTAAAATGTGAAAATAAAATAATTAGTTAAGTAAGAATTTAAATGATAAATAAATAGAGATACTGAAGGAGAAAATACTGGTTATTATCAATCAAAAAGGAGTCCTGATGGTGCCTTGGTTATGGATTGGGCTGCGATCTGCAAGTCTAGTAGCTCGAAAGGGTGAAAGATGGAGCTTTCTACCCCGAAAATAGTTATAGTTGGAAACTCACAAGAACAGTTCTACCCTGTCCAATGAGGTTCCTATGTGTCTTCATCCACACAATGGCAATGAGTTTGTTTTTGTATCAATCACATGCTTCAAGAGTAGTGAGAAGAAGCTGCACATCAAATTCAACATATGCAATGTAACTCTTTCAAAAGCCTATCTTCTTCTTGATCTCCTACATCTTTAAATAACTCCACCAGCGGCCACCAAGGAGCCTCTGACTAAGCCTTCTTACATTCTCACACTAACCCACAACTAAACCACTGCCATTGAATCAAGTCTGACACACAGTGACCCTAAAGGATGGAGCAGTCCTGCCCATTGGATTTCCAAGCCTTTAAATCCTTATAGGAGCAGTCAGCCTCATCTTTCTCCCGAAGAGCAGCAGTGGTTCTAACTGCAGTCTTCTTGGCTAGCAATTCAATGTATAAACCCACTAAGCCACTAGGGCTCCTTATCTTTGCCTTACCACCTGACAAATTCTACAGTGTATCTCGGATTTACAACCTCTTTCCTGTATAGAATGTCTCCGTCTTATTTTAAACCACTGCGATAGGACTCCCTTCTTACCTCCATCCTTTCTGTTTATTCTATCTTACACACCATTATCAGATTAAGCTTCTTAGAACTCTGCTCTGACTATCTTATTCACTTGCTGTAAAACCTTCAATGATCCCCCACTGTCTAAGGAACTGAGTGCATCTTTCTGAGGTCGGTATTGACTTTTCTGTCTTTCATGTGTTTGCTTGTGTTTCTCTAGCTACTTGATATGCTCCTTTGCCCTTTTCTATCTACTGAAATCCTATTCATCTTTAAGACCATTTCAAATATGATTTTCTACATGAAGTCTGTGTTCACCCTCGCCCTAAAGCTATGATTTCTTTTTCTTTTGAATTTTTCCAACACTTTATTTTACTTTTCATAGACCACTAGTTATAGCTTACCTTCGCTTTTGGCTATTTATGAACTTGTTTTATAGGCCTATACATTTTTCAAAGTCACAAACAATAAATTACATTCATAATAATAACCCTAGTGTCTCATTTAGTGCCTAGAACATAATGAACACTCAAGAAATGTTAGTACAATTGAATTTGATTCACAAATAACTCAGCATCTACCATAGGACATTCAATGTAACCCATAGGTGGGTCACTTTGACTCTCACGATCCATTAAGACTTTGTCTCAGGTTTTCTGTCTCTTCTGTGGGGTTTTTTTCTTAATTCACACTCTCTTTTACACTAGGGTAATCTTTGAGCTTTCCAATATTTCCTGTAGTTTCTTAGGTGAACATAGTTTCAATCTACATTTACTGTTTCTTAACATAAAGACCCATTGACTACTTGTTACAGTTTCTATTGGGTTCTTTTTCAAGTTTCTAAGCAAAATGAAGAAAGATATCATCATGCTGTTATTTGTTCAAATTCTGGTGATAATATTTCTCTTAAGAGAAAAGTGTATATGGGGTATGCATCATGAAGATAATGCTATTTTGGTGACAGATGCACAACCAATTTATATATAGTGTATTCTTTGTATCAGCAGAAGCACTCAGTCAGATAATTAAGACTCTGAAAACAAACTGGAAATAAAATATATAATTACATTATTTTATGTATTATGATGTTGTGTTTCATCAAGCAGATTTCAACTCACAGCAACCCTATATATACATTTATGTACTTTATAGTCATTATGTACATTATAGTCATTTAAAGTAATGAGTACAGTGGCATAAAGCAAAAGGTTGACAATATGAGAAGTAAAGTTAGTGCAGAAATAAGTAAAATACTATGTCCTTCCAGCCCATTTCACTTGGAAATTGTATATCATACTCTATTCTTTTTTTCTTATAATTTTCATACACACTTGTGTCACATTTTAAAACTAATAAAATACAAAATTTTCACATGTATAAAAATTTTAAAATCATGAAAATATTCTAGGAGGCATTATTATTCTCATTTAACTGAAGAGGAGGGTGGGCCAGTGTCCTTTCCTATGTCCAAGGCTAGGGAAAGAGTCCTAAATTCAACCATTTGCTTTCTCAGTCATTCTCTGATGGTGGAATTGGAGACAAAGACTAAAGTCACTTCTTTGACATTTTGTTAATGAAAATCCTTTATTATTTCCCAGAGATAGTAAGTAGTCAACTCTTGATGTTCTTATACAGCAAATAGTCATTCAGGTCACAAAATTCTCAGGAAAAAATTAATTCATTATACTTATAAAGAAGCCAACCATCACGTTTTAAGACAGCCCTAGTGGCACAGTGGTTATGTGTTGGAATGCTAATGGCATGGTCCACATGCCTCCGGAGA
The DNA here is from genome assembly GCF_000313985.2 of Echinops telfairi. Taxonomy (NCBI): domain Eukaryota; kingdom Metazoa; phylum Chordata; class Mammalia; order Afrosoricida; family Tenrecidae; genus Echinops; species Echinops telfairi. The sequence continues at coordinate 12,843,379 of NW_022107407.1, read as the reverse complement.
AAAATAGGGCTTTCTACTCAGACACTCACAGACACAGTTCTATTCTGTCCTATAGGGTCTCTCAGCATCAACTAGATGGCAGTGAGAGTTTTGGACTTTAGAGTCCTCAAAAGTTCTTCTGGGTGAGTGAAGAATTATACCACCCTAAACGAGGAACACTGATGCTTAAAAAAAAAAAAAGTAGCACGTAGATCTGTTTCCCCACACTCTTATATAAATATATTTACATATGTACATCCAAGTCTTAAAATCTCTATACATACCCTTTGTCCCCTAGTTCTTTCCTCTATTTCCCTTTACTTTCCTCTTGTCCCACTATCATAGTCAGCCTTCATTTGGGTTTCAGTGATTTCTCTCGGTTACAATGCCCTTGCTGAATATTTATAGGTTTACTATTAAGGCAGCAGATGGACATTGGGCCTCCACTCAAGCACTTACTCATTGCAAGAACACATTGTTCTTTTAAATTGGCATTCCAGGATGCACACCTTCCCGAATTGATTGCTGAAGAAAAATGTGAACATAAGCAAAGGTGGTGAAGAAAGCTGATGGTGCCCGGCTAACATAAGATATAGCATCCGGGGTCTTAAAGGTTTGAAGACATAAAAGCAGCCATCTAGCTGAGAAGCATCAAAGCCCATATGGAAGAAGCA
>NW_022107407.1:12830501-12841832 GCF_000313985.2 Echinops telfairi | reverse complement strand
GCCTCCTCCCTGGGGGATGGACAGCAGAGAAGAGGGTGGAGGGAGAGGTCGGACAGTATAACTTATGACAAAACTATAATAATTTATGAATTATGAAGGGTTCAGGAGGGAGGGGAGAGGGAGGGGGAAAAAGAGCAAATGATATTGAGGGCTGAATTAGAGGGCAAATGTTTTGAGATTGATGAAGGCAACAGGTGTACCTATGTGCTTGACTCAATGGATGTATGTATGGACTGTGATAAGAATTGTACGAGCCCTCAATAAAATAATTTAGAAAAAAAGAATAATGAGGGTAACAAATGTACAAATGTGCTTTATACAATTGATGTATGTATGGATTGTGATGAGTTGTATGAGCCTCCAATAAAATGACTTAAAAAAAAAAGTAGCAATTTGAAAGTACCAGCCACTCCAAGGGAGGAAGGTGAGGTTTCTACTCCTGCATAGAGTTACAATCTCAGAAACGCAGAGGGACAATTCTGCACTGTCCTATGGGGTAGCTGTGAATCGAACTGACGTGATGGCAGTGAGTTCTTGAGAGGGCGTTCATAGTCCTGTGCAATTGGGATTCCATGAGCAATTTCTTATGAGACCCAATACCCAATACTCTGAGTCCCAAAGCTGATTGCTTGATTAGAACCGTTTTCTATGATTCTTTTCTGTGTTACGCATTTGTTCTATGCTGTGGATTGAAGTCAGGTTCTAGAGTACTGGAGAAGTGGAAAAGGGCAGGCAGTGCACTTAAGTAGGTAAGGTAAAGCTACAGAGCCTGACATCACCATGAGTCTGACATTTGAAGTTATTCCCACAAGAACATGTCAGGATGAGACTAAGGCATCAGCACTTTAGATACACTTGCTTTGTCTGAGGGCGTTTGAGAAAATTGTTGGTCTGGTAATTAACAGGAAAAAAAACTCATACACCTTACAAATGGCTACTTTTCAAAATATATTTAGAATTTGTAAAAATAAAAATAAGCACTTGATTTAAAATAAAATGCAATATATGCTAATGAATCTTGGTTTGTAATGACTGCACTGTGCCATATTAGTACATAGGATCCAGTACCTATTATATAGGCATAACTCACATGCCTCTGATCAGAGCTGTTACAAATAAAGTAAGTCAAAAGAAAAGGTAAAACAGAAAGATGATAAAGCTCATTTCTTAAATGTGAAATAATAATATTCAGTATGAAAGTGACAACCCTGCATGTCTTTTAGTAGTGATGAAAGAAACATGATAAAAAACCAAATAAATAAGGGATCGAAAGAAAGAAACTAGTGTTAAAAGGGACCTAGTCCTCAGTATTTACCCATATGAGTTGTAAGCATATATCCACAATAAAACAAAAGAACAAAATAATTACAAGACAAAAATTTAAAAACCTTGATGTTTATGATGATTTGTTCATAATGTCACCACTCGAAGCAACAAAGATGCCTTTTAATAGGGTATAGGAGGCCTGGCAGGGCGTGATCAAGGGTAATGTAACCAAGAGGAATTACTGAAACTTAAATGAGGGCTGAGCATGATAGTGGGACAAGAGCAAAGTAAAAGGAAATAAAGGAAAGAGCTAGAAGGCAAAGGGAATTTATAGAGGTCTAGATAAAGGCATGTACATATGTAAATATATTTATATATGAGGATGGGGAAATAGATCTATGTGCATATATATAGGTTTAGTATTGAGGTAGCAGATGGACATTGGGCCTCCACTCAAGTACTCCCTCAATGCAAGAATACTTTGTTCTATTAAATTGGCATTCCATGATGCTCACCTTTCTGACACAATCACTGAAGACAAAGTGGGTGCATAAGCAAATGTGGGGAAGAAAGCTGATGGAGGCCGGCTATCAAAAGATATAGCATCTAGGATCTTAAAGACGTGAAGGTAAACAAGCGGCCATCTAACTCAGAAGCAACAAAGCCCACATGGAAGAACCACACCAGCCTGTGTGATTACAAGGTGCCAAAGGAATCAGTTATCAGGCATCAAAGAACAAAAAGTCATATCATTGTGAATGAGGGGGAGTGCAGAGTAGGCAACTGGACATCCCCTTATGGAAGGGTCACGGGGTGGAGACGAGCCAGTCAGGGTGCAGTGTAGCAATGATGAAACATACAACTTTCCTTAATTCCTAAATGCTTCCTCTCCCCATCTCCCCCACCCTCCACTATCATGATCCCAATTCTACCTTACAAATCTGGCTAGACCAGAGGATGTACACTGGTACAGATAGGAACTGGAAACACAGGGAATCCAGGACCTATGATCCCTTCATGACCATTTGAAGTGGTGAAAGTGGACATACTTGGAGGGTGGAGGGAGGGTGGGGTGGAAAGGGGGAACTGATTAAGGGATCTACATATAACCTCTTCCCTGGGGGAAGGAAACCAGAAAAGTGGGTGAAGGGAGACATTGGACAGATATGACAAAATAATAACATAAATTATCAAGGGTTCATGAGGGAAGGGGGAGTGGGGAGGGAGGTGGAAAATGAGGAGCTGATGCTAAGGGTTTAAGTGGAGAGCAAATATTTTGAGAATGATGAGGGTAACAAATGTACAAATGTGCTTTACACAATTGATGTATGTATGGATTGTGATAAAAGTTGTTTGAGCCCCCAATAAAATGATAAAAAAAAAGAAAATGATGATGGCGGCACATGTGCAAATGTGCTTGACACCTTGGAGGAATGTATAGACTGTGATAAGAGCCCCCAATAAAAGTATTTTTTAAAAAAATAGGTTAATGGATAAACAAGTGGTGTACATCCACACAAAATTGGGTCTTATTTAGCAGTAGAATGAAATGAGATATTGTTATGAAAATACATGGAAAATATTAAATGCACATTGCTAATTTAAAGAAGCCAATGTGGAAAAGCTACGGGCACGTGATTCAACTCTTTCACAGTTTGTAAAAGACAAAACTGCAAAGACAGTGAGAAGATCAATGGTTGCCAAAGGTTCAGAAGGAGAGGGAGAGATGAATGGGTGGGGCACACGGTATTTTAGGGCAGGGAAACTGTAACTGTGAGTACATGATATTATTCATTTGTCAACACCCATACGACAACATAGCATAAACCCTAATGTAAAGTATTGATTTTGGTTAATAACAGTAAATCATTGATTCATCCATGGTAACAAATGAACCACACCAAATCAAGATGTTAATGATAGGGGAAACTGCATTTACTGGGTGGAGATGGACATATGGAAACTGTATTTTCTATACATTTTTTCTCCACACCCAATATTGCTTTAAAACATGAAGTCTGTTGAAATTAAAACAAAGAACATGCCCCAGATAAAAGAGGAATTTCAATGTGATTCTAAGCAAAGCTTCAATGTGATTCTAAGCAAATTGTTCTGCAAGGTGTGATTCTAGTAAGACTGAGTTGAGCCTTGGGAGGAAAGGGCTACCTGTGAGGAAACAATAAGGAGGCAGAACAATAAGGAGACAGATGAAGTATTTAGGCCATGTGGGCATTGCTTCCATTGATTCTTCTTTTTCCCTTTAAATGGGGTGAGGCCTTGCTTATCTCAGCTTGAGAACTAGAAGAACATGGGTACATTTAAATGTTAAGGGTGTAACTTATTATATTTATGATTTATTTACGTTTATTATGTATGATTTATTATGAAGATCCTAAATACATGAGAACTGTGAACCATCTGTGGATGTTAGGCACATTTTGAGCACACGTAATAATAATTTAACTTATAAATTTTAAAATATTGATGAACAGTTATTAATGAATGTTTCTTAATACAAAAGAATGGCAATCATGACTGTAAAAGTGACTTTTGTTTTTGTGGTGATAGAAATAAAAGATTAGATTTTATAGACTCTCTTAGCCATTCATATCCACTAAATTATCTAGAGCACATTGTCAATGTTAAAGGTGCCATTGAAGGATCTAGTGTGTTCTTTACAAGGGGTGTCACTTTGCAGAGTGAAATTCATTGGGTGGGGTAGCAAGTACTTTGTGTCACTCAGCTGCTGTAGAGAGATCACCACTAGTACTGTCGACTGTTTTCCCTTCTGCCTGCTTCTAGAAACACTGCAGCCAAAGATTGTTTCCTCTCTTCCCTTTTCTCATGGTTTGCAAGTACTCGACATTGGGTCTGTGGAATTTAGATAATTTTATTCCAACTTGAAGATGTATGAAGTGTAGGCATGGAATCCAACCTGTCAATCAGGTTACAGCCTGATGATGCCTCCTTGGATGTGTGACCTTCTTATAAGGAGGACCCTGGGCACCTCCCTTTCTCTCTGCCCCTTCACCTTCCTCCCTGCTAAGACTCCATCACTGGCCCTGAGAGCTGTCAGAGGCCTGCTATATTTCCAACCACCTTGGATACACATGAATTTGCCCCACCAGCCTGTGATCATCCTGTGTTCTGCATCATTGCATGTGGTATGTGAATCTGAAGAGGGGTTTATACACTAGTATCAGACTTTCTTGATATGTATTTATTTCCTGATATAAAGTTCTTTCTTAAACAAATATGACCATCACTGGATTTGTTTCTCTAGTCAATCAGGCCAAATACAGTGTGTTTTCATGCTGCTTAAGCACTTGGACACGATATTCACTAAGATCTCTTCTATATAGGTCGACTCATTGTTGAGTTTCCAAAGAACCGAATTGCTCACCTTTTATGAACTTTAAGTTTAAATACGTTTCACATTTAATAACCACAGTAAATTCTTTGTTGTCTCTTATTTTTTTTCAAAATTCAAGGATGAAATGTTTTCTAAAAGGTGAAAGATCAAGAACACAATAAAAATACGTCACATGCCCTACCAATCGAGGATCCTTCTTAGCTTCTAAGTGAGTTCTAAATCCTTTATTCTTCTAAAACATAGTAACTAACACACTGCTGGACAAAACTGATTGGGAAACTCTTATTTAAAATATCTTCAAAGTCTCCCAATGTCTTATGGCTAACTAATTACTTCTCTGGTCACTCTGTCCACACACTCTACTGCTGGTTGCCCAACCAACACACCTAACATAGTCACTTATTTACCAGGATCTTTTCTACTGTTTCCTGGAATCATTCAACTCCCATTGCTAATTCTCCATGTGGGATGTTTTTATATTTTTAATCAAATTGTGGGCTTCTAGAGGACAGATACCTGTTTATGAATCATTTTATCTTATTAGGACTCTTCACAATGTTCAATATAGTAACACAAACAAACTATGACTATTTATACAGGACTTTATAAAGGAAAGAACTTCTTTGCACACTTGATATCTTGACAGTGCCCAAGGGAGGAGATAGATCGTGCATTATAAATGTGAGCATAAGTTCAAAAGTATTGCTAGTATGACTCCACTTGATACATGCACATGTTTATGCATATTCCAAACAAAAATGTGTTTAAACACATCTCGGGGAATTGGTGAGTAGCAGTAGGCAAGTTTTCTCAGTAATACACTTGTCTTAGTCTCATTAGGATGCCTTCAAAATAAAGGTCCAAACAAAACAGTGCCTTCCAAGGGGAACAGCAGAGCCATTATATTCAAACAAGAGAGGCCAACTTATAAGTTTTTGTAGCACTCAAAAGAGGTGGTCTTGATAGATTTTCTTGAAGAAGTCTGCACCCAAAATTACCTCAAAATACACAGTTTTGATATTATCAAAAGGCTCAACTAGTTTGATTTTGAAATCTTCTTTGAATTTGGGGAACATAAAAGAAGTATGAAGGCATAAGATCAACGATGTGCTAAGGTTTTCCAAAGAAATTCTCTCAAGACAGCCATTACTACCTTGAAAAGTAAACAGGTGTATTGTCATCTTAGTAAAATATTCCTTAGCTCAATTTTTCTGTCCTATTCTTTCCAATTCAGTTTTCTGTTTCTTAAAACTTCTTCATACTAAGTCCCTGTTGCCATTCAAGAAATTTAGAATTCTTCAGGAAAGGATTAGAGAGAGGGAAAGACTACCACTAGTTTGTAGATCGAGATGGTGGATATACTGAGGAATATCCACACACACATACACACACAAAAAAAAATTCTAAATTTGTTTAAAAACGTTTCTGTGATTTTGTAGCAACACTTTTGGACTTGACTTCATATTCATGTTTGCATATTCATGTGACTTTCCCAGTATCTCATAGATAGGAAAAAGGAAGTGATAGACCTAAATGAAAGTTTTCTGATTCCACAATTTTATTATTTTTCTCCTTTACCACACTGTCTCTCCTAATCTTGGGAACAGACAATATTCTCAAAAATAAACCTACTGATTAATGTTACCCAGGATTCTTTTCTCATGGCCTTTGCAAAATATTTATCTTTAGACGATAGCCTTTGTCTTTTTAAGAATGCAAATATTTCATGCTTCTAAAATGGTGTGGGCACACAAAAATAATGTCTAGATATTAAATTGATGGCTCTTTAGTCTTAAATCACATAATGGTGAAACAGCATTATATATCCAATAAACATGATCAAAACAATATCTCAATAAACTACTGTATTACACAGCCATAAACTACTATGAATTTTGTCATCTTTTAGATGGGAAGGTCATTCAGTCTCATAGGGCACAAGTTGAAATATGTGTAGCCATTTCTGATGTCAAAATTGGGGCAGAGGTGTGGAATTCTACTGAAAGTGAGTTAATGTAGGGCAGAAATGCTGCTAAATACCCAGCAAATCCTATAACAAAGGATTGCTATCAACTTCTATAATTAATTAATATGTCTTTCAGACAAACAAACAAAAAACTAAGAGCAAACCAAAGTCTTGAAAATGCTGTGTTCTGCAAATTATGATGTGCAGTCATGTCAAAAGTGTGACCCAATGGGTAAGATATGACATCTATTTCCCCCAAACATTCCATGGGGAAGTTAAGTGACATAGTAGCATCAATGGCTTCTTAAAAGATAGGTGGCAGGATCTCAATGACGATCCTTGCTATTAAATTCATCCCCAGCACCTCCTTAAAAGTGCAGGAGTTGAACTGAAATAGGTTCTGGATATGCAGAAAAGAATAACCAAAGAGTAACTAAACAAAATTTAGCACAAGCACAACTAGACAGGAGATTAAAGCATTAGTTATTTGACAACAAAAAGCAATTGCTGAAGAGATTCAACTTATCTTTTAAAATATTTAGAACCTAGTGCCCCTGTTCATTCCCTGCCTCCCTCAATATGATTCCTTTAGCAGAAATGATCACTACCCATAGTGGAAATGTCTGCTGTTATGTGGCCTACACACCTGTGTACTAGTTTCATTTTCTCACATTCTCATGACTTTCCCAATTGTAGTGCAGATTCCCTGCTTTAGCACTCTTCCCTTAATACCTATTCTGAAGTACCATGATTCCTCTACTACCAACACCACTCAATAGATTTCACTACCCACTCACAACTCAACCTTCCTGTCATCCCTAACAGCTACACCAAAATGTGAAGGAAGCAATAGAAATTATTGTTAGACACATACACACACAATAGAAACAGACACAAACAATTGAACGGCACCTAAAAGAATTGGCTGAAATAGAGCAGGCGACGGAATTACTAGAAAAATACTGCAGAAGAATGATTGTGCACACGCATCAGATGAAGAAATATGAGATAAAGGGAAAAGACTAGAAAAGCATGAAATCTTACTGCAAGCCTTGCAAGAAAAAAAAAAAATCCAAACAGAAACCCAGAATTGAACACTACAATAACAGAATCACACAATACTATACAAGAACAAAAAAATTCTAATGAAGAGGAAACTCCAATTAGTGAGCTTAAAGACAAATGTTTTTCTTCAAATAAGAGAAGAGCAAGCAAAAATAGGGAGGGGGGAGAAAAAAGGCTGAAGAAACCCTAAGAACAATGTGGGATACAATCAAGAGAACCAACCTACCATTATAGATATTCCAGGAGAAGAAGAAATAGCAACAACACACATAGAGAAAGAGAAAAACAGTGCAAGAATTCCCAGAAGAAAACTTTTAAAAATGTATAAATGATGTAAAGATTACTATGCAGGAGGCTGAAAGAGTTCCAATTGCAATGGACCCCAAGGAAAAACAACATGAAGTATTGTAATCAACCTCTCGAATATTAAAGATATGGAAAGAATTCTGGAGCATCCAGTGTAAAAAAGAACAATCACATACAAAGAGGAAGCAATCATAATGAGCTCAGATTTTTCAGCAGAAATCATGCTGGCAAGAAGACAATGATGTGAAATATATAAAGTCTTAAAGGGAAACAAACAAACAGATAATAACAACCAATAATTTTGTATACAGAAAAAGTATCACTCAAATATGAGGGAGAAATAAAAGATTTTGATGACAAGGAGAAATTAAAGAAATTTGGAAAAACGAGACCACCAATAGAAAAAAATACTAAATGGAGCACAACGGCCAAAATATCAACCATGGCAGGAGGCACACCTGACATCAACATATAAGACAATTCTGCAGAACAACCAACAGTGTCAAAGCAGAATCCAAAACAACTAAAAATATATAAGAAGAACAAAAAATTAATCACACCATACATCAACACAACAGAAACACATGCACATCAATAATTTCTTTGAATATTAGTGGATGAAATTCACCATATAAGACATAGATGCAGACCGGATAATAAAACAAGAGCCATTGATATGCAGCTTACAATAAACATTCCTCAGTTATAATGACAAAAACAGACTAAAAATCAACTGCTGGATAAAAGGATATCAAGTGAATGGGGAGAAAGAGCTGGTGTGGCAACATTAATATTTGAAAAATATAGACTTCAAGGCAAACAATACAATGAGAGATGAGAATGGTCATTACATAAAGATTAAAGGAATTATAGGACAAGAAGACATGACCATAATAAATATATATGCCCCCAATGAAACACTTTTGAACTATATTAATTGAATAATCACAGAATTGAAGAGAGACATCGCTTGACAATAATAGTGAGAAACTTCCATACACCACTGTACACAAAAGAATGATCATCAGCAAAGAAAATCAGTACAGATACAAAAGAGCTACACAGCACAACCAACTAACTCTACCTCCTAGTCATATGCAGCACATGCTGTCCAGCAACAGTGCAGGCTACATTCGTCTCCAGTACACACAGAACGTTCTCAAGAATGGACCACATGCTAGAGCGCAGAGCAAACCTTAACACAGGAAAAATATTGAGATCCTACAATCCATTCTCTTAGGTCACAATGCTAAAAAACAAGAAATCCACAATAGAAGGGACAGAAACATAAAGACAAAGAGAGAGAGTGAACAACATTCTACCTAAGAAAGACAGGGTAATAAATCAAATAGTGATGAAATTTCAAAAATCCTTGAAGCAAATGAAAATAATGTCACGGCATACCAAAACCTTCAGGGTTACAGCAAAAACAGTCCTCACAGAGCAAATTTATAGCAATTAATGCACGCATGAAATAATAGGAGTGACCCCAAGTCAAAACATTAACGCAACCACTTCAACAACGGGCACAACATGAACCCTCCAACAACAGAAGACAAGAATGAATAAGAATCAGAGCAGAAATAAATAAGCTGAAAAACAAAACAAACCAAAACAATGGGGGAAAAAACAAGACAAAAAGTTGGTCTTTTTAAAGATTAACAAAATTGACAGACTACTGGCCATTAACTAAGGAAAAGATGCAAATATCTAGAATTAGAGATAAAAGGGTAACATTACAACAGATCCAAATGAAATAAAAATAATATTACACACTGTGAAGAACTGTGTTCTAACAAGTTTGACAATCTAGCAAACCTGGACAAATAAACATAGATGGGTGTAAAAATCCTCAAGGTTTAACAGAAAAGAAATGGAGAAGACTGCCAAGAAACTTCCAGCCCAGAAAAGCCCAGGACCAGATAGCTACAAGTGGAAATTCTACCAAATATTCAGGGGAAAGCTGTCACCAATAATACACAAACAATTTCAGGATATAGAAAAGGACAAAAAACTCCCAAACTCATTCTATAAAGCGAGCATAACCCTAATACCCAAACGAGGCAAAGACTACACAAAGACAGAAAACTACAGAATATCCCTCATGAACATAGACAGAAAATTCTCAACAAAATTCTGGTCAATAGAAATCAAATTATACAGATATATAAAAATCATTATAATAATTCAGTATGAACAGTTGGGATTCATCCCAGGAATGCAAGGATAGTTCAACATTTGAAAAACTATCAATACAAGGACAAGAAACACACGATCATATTAATAGATGCAGAAAAGGTATTTGACAATACCCAACACCTATTTCTGACAAAACACTCAACAAAATAAGAATAGAGAGAAATTCCTTAACATAAAAAGCCATATTAAAAAATCCAAAAACCAATATCACACTTAATAGCAAAAACCGGAACATGGGAACCAGATAAGGATGTCTGCTATCGCCACTCTTTTTCAACATTGTGCTGGAGGTCTTAGGCAGAGCCATTATACAACAAAAAGAAATCAAGGGAATACAACCGGGCAGAGAGGTGAAACTCACTATTTGCAGATGATATAATCCCCAAATAAAGAACCCCAAGGGCTCTACAGGGAAAAAAAACACTATTGAAACAATAGAAGGATTCAGCAACGTAGCAAGATGCAAGATTAACAAGAAGAAATCAATTGAATTCTTGTACACCAATAAAGAGAGGTCAAAAACATATATTAAGAAACAATACCATTTACAATAGCCACATAAAAGAACTTAGAAATAAATCTAACCAAAGGGAAAAAAAAGTCCTGTACAGAGAAAACTGCAGAACACTATCATAAGAAACCAAAAAAGACCTTTATAAATGGAAATATATTCTGTGTTCATAGATAGACAAACCTAGAAGTACCATTTTGAAAATGTCAATACTTCCTAAAGCAATTTATAGAGAGAATGCAATTTTGATCCAAATCCCAACTTCATTCTTTAAGGAAAAGAAAAAACTAATTACTAACTTCATATGGAGAATGAAGAGACTTAGAATAAGTATAAAGAGCTCTTTAAAAAGAGCCAGGTAGACCCAGAACCACCTGTAGACAATTTGAAATCCCTTCACAGAAGAGTCACAAGGAAGGCATGCAATCTACTACATAACACTGACAAAACATACATTTATCTAGTTCTTTAATGCTTCCCACCCTCCCACTATCATGACCCCAGGTCTACCTTACAAATCTGGCTAGAGCAGAGCATGTGCAATGGTATAGATAAGAGCTCTCGACACATGGAATCCAGGGCAGATAAAGCCCTCAGAAGCAATAATGAAGCAATACCATGAGTGTGTGTGTGTGTGGGGGGGGG
>NW_022107407.1:12805744-12830401 GCF_000313985.2 Echinops telfairi | reverse complement strand
CAAAGGGGGAATTGATTGCAATGATCAACATATAACCCCCACCCTCTACCCACAGGGTGACGAACAACAGAAACATGGTGAGAGGAGACAATAGATAGTGTACGATCTGAAAATAATAATAATTTATATTTTATCAAGGGTTCCTGGGGGTGTAGAGATGGTGGAAAGAGGAAATGGTATTAGAGCTTCAATTCCAAAAACACAGTTTGCAGAAGGCTGTGCATGACAGTGAAAGCTCAAAACCTATTTGCAAGGACCCACTTTGGATCAAGTCTCTGGTTAATGCCCTCTGACTTAAGCCTTGTTATCAGAGACTACATTGTAGGGGGAATTATTGCAGTTTTAGTTAGGTTGAAATATGATCCCTTATCCTTAATCTCCCTCTTAATTCAATGTATAATTGCTCAGTTTTTAATATTTTCTGCTTTGTCTTCAATTGAATCTTTTCTCTGTTTCATTCTGTCATTGTTGTTGGGCTGTTTGCTTGTACTTTGTCTTGATTTTACATTTCTTTCTATATGTTCAATCCAGAGTAGTTAAACCTATAGAGATAGCTGGATCAACAGCTTCAAAGAGACACAATAAAGGAGGCTGGGCGGGAATAGGTAGATAACAACAGTGAATACAAGGGAGGGGAAGTGTCCTGGAATTGATATTGGTGTAGGCTGCGCAACTTCTTAATATGATTGAACTATTGAAATGTATGCAATATGAATCGTATGCTGATGAAGGTATTACAAATAAACAAACTAATTTAAAAAAAGAAGAAGAATCAGACAGCAATGTCTATTGAATGGGCATAGGGACAAAACTAATCTTCAACCTAACAAGATCAGGTTTCACCATTACCCAAGGAAGCTAGTGAAGAAGACTGCTTTTTCCTGAGTGAATGGGAGGAACAGTAGAAAACAGGGAGAAAAGTCTTTTCCAGTTCTTTTAAATTAATGCATCTTAAGAGAAAAAGCAAAATTCATGTGATAGATTAATTTGGGAAAAATCACTTCCCAAACCTGGTTTCTCTGTTGTATTGGTCTGGGTAGACTAGAGAAACAAATCCAGGGAGACGCATATGTGTATAAGAAAGAATTGTATACGCAAGAGCAAATGAATATTAAGAAAACATCCCAGCCCAGTCCAGACCAAGTCCATAAGTCCGATATTAGCCCATATGTCCGATACCAATCTCTAAAGTCCTCTTCAGACTCACAAAACACATGCAATGATGCCAAATGCAGGAAGATCACAGGCCAGTGACTGAAAAGGCTTGTGTATCCAGTGGCAGTGGAAGTATCTCAGCAATGGCAGGGGTCTCCACCTGGCTCTTTCAGCTTCAGGGCTCTAGCATAGCTCCATGTGTCTTCTCAACAGGAATGTCTCCCAGGGAGTATGTGAGTGTTAGCACAGTGGTTCTCAATCTTCCTAATGTTGCGACCCTTTAATACAGTTCCTCATGTTGTGGTGACCTCCAACCATAAAATTATTTTCACTGCTACTTCCACTGTAATTTTGCTACTGTTATGAATCATAATGTAAATATCTGATATGCAGGATGTATTTTCATTGTTTCAAATTGAACAAATTGAAGCATGGTGATTAATCACAAAACAATATGTAATTATATATTGTGAAATATTTATTTCTAATTACAAATAAATGAAATTTTATCTTGAAGCATGGTGTAGCATGGATAACAGTCTTAATATAACAACAGTAAACTACATTGCTATATTTTGCGACAGTATGCGTAAAAAGCCAATGTCAGTGCGAAGGTTGAGGAAGCTTCTTTCTCACCAGATCAGAAATTATCAGGGCAGTTTTTCCAAGAGCGCAACAAAGATCAGCTTCCACAAGTCTACTTCTGTATTTAGACTTGATAACCAACAAGCTGCAAAACCCTGTTTCACAAAGATATGTTGTTGGAAATGGAAGAAGAAGGTGCAACAGAGTCTCTCACAGAACAGGATATGACTGCAAACACTTGATCCAGAATTTTGTAACTGGCATTGTAGAGAAATCAGTTCTCACTGCATCACTGGTAATCAGTTCCATGAACTCCTCTTGTACTGTCTCAGGGACATGTTCAACTTGGACTGTGGCTAGGCTGCTAGCAAGTGCAAATGGTGTGCCAGATAGATTTGGAAAGTATGATGAAATTTCATCTGCAAGCATGTGCAAGTGTTCTTTCACAGAAATTGCCATCGTAAATCTTTTGTCTGGTTCAATGTCATGTTTCTCAAAGAAAGCAGATAAGATAGACAACATGTAAATTTTATTTTCATCCATATACATATTTTTTGTGTGCCAAAGCTGAAGTTTCGTTTGGAATGATTGGAACTTTTCAGACAAATTGAGGCATGTTGCATTTGGTCCTTGTAGTGATAAATTTAACTCATTCAAGATGGCAAAGATGTCAACCAAGTAAACTATTTTCTGCAGTTCACTTTTATCGCTGAAAACCACTTCGAACTGCGGTCTTGCTTTCTGATAAAAAGTGTTTTGAGTTCATAACGAAGCTCAAAAACACGTTTGAAACTTTTCCTCTTGACAACCATCTCACTTCAGTGTGATATAGCAGAGCATTATCCGGCGCATCCAACTGGCTGCACAGTTGTGAAAAGAATCGACTGTTTGAAGTGCTCACCTCTACAAAATTGACAGAACTTATTATGCTTTTCATTACTTCCCATAACTCTTGTGGCAGTGTCTTTGTTGTTAATATTTGCCAATGAATCATACAGTGAGTTCCGATGACTTTTGGTGACTCATTCAGGACCAAACGTTGAAATCCAGATCGACATCCTAGCATAGCTGGAGCACCATCTGTGCAAACACCACAAACCTTTTCTCAAGAGATCTTAGGCCTTTTCAGAAAGGAACCAACTGTGTCAAATACATCACGTGCAGTAGTTGTCGTTTCAAGAGGTTTTCAAAATAGAAACTCATCTTTAAAGTCACCATCATTAATATACGTAAACCAGTAACTGAACAGTTTGCAACATCTGCACATTCATCAAGCTGGATGCTAAATATTGGAAGTGGAGCAGATTTAATTTCCTGGATTACCTGATCAAGAATATCAGCAGACTTGTCATCTATTCCTCTGCAGACAGTGTCATTAGATAAGGAAATTTGCACTCAATTTTATTACAAATTTGTCTCCTATCATAACTTGAACGTCATTGGCTGCTGGCAACAGTAAATCCTCAGCAATGGTCTGAGGTTTCATAGCTCTGGCAATTCTGAGTGCCATCAAATATGAAGCTTCAACGGCTGCTACGTTTTGTTTGTGGTACTTGCCACCAGTGTCAAGTCTGGCTTTCTTGAGTCCATCAGCTTTGCTTCCAAAATAGTTGGCATCCTTGCTGGAAAACCTCAGATGCTTGATGGCAAAATGGCATTTTAGTTTGTTCAGATTCATAGATTTGGCTGATAGAATTTCTCAACAAATAACACATTTCGCTCTCTCAATTTCTGCTGTAATTATTGAGGTAAAACCATATTGCAAAACATCCTCACTATATTTTCTTTTCTTAACATTCTTCTCTACACAATCCATTGTCATGGGATGGTTTGCTAATGAAAATAATAAATAACAATAGCTTTAATAATACAAAAGATGATCCATGACATAGTTCAGTCAATACAGTTCATTAAAGTTTTCTATGATTTTACCATTCTGTGTTGTTCTTTTATGTTCCTGTTACTATCACAAGGGGGTAGTATTCGCATCAACCACAGCTGAATATAAAAAGACTGATCAGCATCCAGATTACGTTCCCATGGTACAGGTGTTTTTTTTTTTTGCCATAGTTGATGATTTTACATTTACCCAGTAATTATAATCCACGAAGTGTCGTTTTACTTCCAATACTGCTGCTTTCAGCACAGTAGCTGGTTTCAACAGAGTAGCTGTTTTCAAGACTGCAGTTGGTTTCCACACAGTAACTGCTCTCTACACATGTGTGACTGGTCCGCATAAGCACATCATGGTGCCAACCCTGTCACATACACCTGTGGTTGGCGTGATGATGTCTTCACGCTGGGTAATTGTATGTGCGTGTATTTGCATGTGGGCGGACCCACCTGGAGACGGATATAGGAGCGGTGTTTCGGTTCCTAAGACCATATGTGTTTTCCGATGGTCTTAGGTGACCCATGTGAAAGGGTCGTCTGACCCCCACAGGTGTCGCAACCCACAGGTTGAGAACTGCTGTCTTAGCACCTCCAAATGAGATCCTTAAGATGCGACCTGATGGACAAGCTAGACTCCATCTCTCCACAAGTTGACACCAGATTATGTAACTACTACATCCGGGTTGCTCTGCCAAGCTGATAATGGTACACCAGAGTTGTCTATGAATAATGGGTAGCTTAATACATTCTTGAGTGCTTATTTTAAGACATCAAGGGTGAATTTGGTCTCTCATCTTCCCCCATATTCCTTAGCAATATATGAGCTCTTTAAAATTTAGACAAAACATGGAGTAAAAAGAGGAAAAACAATAGAATGGAAGCTCAAAATAGACATTAACTTTAACTTTAGAGAAAAATGTTATAACACTTGCTCACATGCAACAACAAAAGAAAAGATTGAATTTAATTTTAAATTAAATTTTCTAATACTAAGTACTATTTTTTTTTATTATTAAGCCTAAGATGGAACCATTTCTGTCCTTAGGATTTACTCTTGCTTCTCAACTAATCCATATTCATTTGCAGTTTATTTAGTCATGGATTAAAGCTCATACCAGAGATGTAGCTCCTTAAAATATCTAATATTATGGCCAGGTCATCTCCAAATTCACTGCAATCAAGTAGATTCTAACTAATAGTAAAACTATAAGCCAGTAGAACTGCCCCTATGGGTTTACAAACCTGTACATTTTTCAAGAACAGGAAGTCTCATCTTTCTTTTGGGGAGCAGCTGGTATTAACAGTCCAACTTATGACTCACTATCCACTTTGGCTCC
Organism: Echinops telfairi; assembly: GCF_000313985.2. Taxonomy (NCBI): domain Eukaryota; kingdom Metazoa; phylum Chordata; class Mammalia; order Afrosoricida; family Tenrecidae; genus Echinops; species Echinops telfairi. The sequence goes on along the minus strand of NW_022107407.1, from coordinate 12,825,431 downwards.
TAGGGTCAGGTAAGCAATGTCTAAAATATCACCCCATACTGCAAATTTAAGCCAAAACTGGTTGCTTTTTAGTTTAATTTAACAACATATTTGCCACACTTTTAATAATTAGATAGAGATAACATGTACAGCAACATAATGCCATTATAAGTATTATTCAGAATTGACACCTACATGGAACATATAGTTCTTTTCTAATTAAGATATTTGTTTCTAGATCAGAGAGAGGACAGGATTTTATCCCTTCAACCTGATTTTTTACCAGTATTATTGCCCTTCCTTCAATAGAGTGTTGCTGTCGAATCCTGATTAAATTTGATTGATGTGTTACCTAATATCTCCATTTCTGAAAAGGCCTTCATAGCAAGTGCGTTCTGTTTCTGAAATCTTTACAAAGACCCACTTACATGCAGTAAACACACACAACAATTGGCCAGGTACCATTAGCATGTCATTTCCAGTGATCAGAAGTAGAACCCTCAGTGTCAAGCCACCATACCTCCTTAACCATGTGCTACTCCTGCGGCCTCATGCAGGTGGCTTCACACCATTGAGTCCTCTTTTAACATACGTGAAATGAAATAACAGTTTTTTTCAGATAGCATTCATTCACTCACTCATTCACTAGGGTGTTATGAGGATGAAAATGGATTTCTAGTACTTTATTATACTGTACTTGGAAGAATAGCACTTGTACCATAAATTGTAAAATAGCAGCTCCTATGGTCTTCTTGAATGTGATCACCAGGCATAACTTTATTAAAAAAAACTTAATGAATTATGTTTCTCCATTTCAAGCACTTAAAACCAAAAAACCAAGACTCTTTCTGTGAAACCGATGCTGCTGACTTACAGCCACCACACAGACCAGAGGAGAACTGCCCCATGGGCTTTCCAAGGCTGTGCTCTGAATGGAAGCTGGCTGTCATCTTTCTTCCCCAGAGACGCTGCTGGGTTTGAACAGTTCATCATTTTGGTAACAATAAAGTGCTTTCACTAGTGTATAACCAGGCTCCTTCCCAGTACTTTCATTGGCTTCCAATTGCCCAACAAATTAATTTAAGCACACATTCTTCACCCTACTGGTATTCAGTTTCCAGGATCATGTTATCAAAGGAAATGTTTTTATCCCAGAGTGGCATCATTTTACCTTCTTTGAATGTATACGGAAGCCAGCTTATACTATGAAGGACATTGTTTTTGTAATTTCTTATATATTTGTTGCAGCCTTCTGAATCTCCCTTGTACGATACTTTATTTACTTTTAAGATCCTGGGAAAGTGTAATGTACATAGTTGATGCTCAATGGATGTCTGAATAATACCTCAAAATTGCTGTAATCAGTATAATTTACTAAGTAGTATAGAGCAACCGATTAATGATATGTGTATTTTCTCTTTAAATTAAATTTAAACAAGTAACTTGTTTACATGGTTGGTTCAAAACCAGAAAGTAGAGCGAATTCTTCCATTAAACACCTTCCTTCCTTTCTAATCCTTCATCTATGCAATTCCCAAGCCTCCTTAATGTGGACCCTTCCAGGGTTATTTTGCAAACACAAGCCAAAATGACTCAATTTTCCCTTCTATTATCACAGTAAAGGTAGCCTGCTACACACTGATCTGTGACTTAAGATTTTTCAATCTTTGATTGACCTTGTATATTTTGATATAATATAGGTACATTTGTAGGGCATCCTGGTAGCTCTCTGGGTTAAAGATGGTGGTTTGGATCTACCAGCTGTTGCTCAGGAGAAAGAGGAGTGAGTCTGTTTCTGTGAAGATTACTGTCATAGAAATCATATGAACAATGTTCTCTTTCCTATAGTATCACTATGAGTTGGAGTTAACACAATGATAGAGGATTTTGTTTTTAATACACAATATATATGAATAGGTTATATATGTGCATGTAAGCACTTATAGATAAATATATACTGAAATATATGTTGTATGTGTATGTATATGTTTCTGTATAATATTGTAGACATCTAATAGCAAATCCCTCAAACACTGATTTTTAAAAATAGATTAAAATTCCCAGGGTCACAAATCCAGATTTCTTGCTTCTCTCTAGTAACTCTTGCCACATAGTACCTCTAACTGCAGCCTACATCTCATTATAATATCTAAAATAGTTATCCAGTTGAATAGTTAGTAGTATTGAAGTCCTTGTCATGAGGAATTGAAGTAAGTTCTAAAATAAATTATATTAATATAACATAATGACATAAAGTAAAAAGAAACACATTCAATATATGTAAACATGAATATTCTGTGGTTGAAAAATAATACGGAGCATTCGTGTACTTAGTGCACATGGAGAATTCCTTTATAGAAGAGCCTGCTGTTGCCATGGACACCATTCTCAAGAGGCGGTTTAGAAAATTCCTCCACACGTTTACATATGCCAGCGAGAATCTGCTATTTTCCCATTAATACTCAAAGAAATTTTTGCTTGCAGTGACTTACACGTGAGGATTTAGAAACACTTGTGGAGAAAAAAAATTAACCACCATACAACAATCCACCAATGAAACAATATATTCACAAAATTCTCTAGTTTCTAAATGGACCCCGATTTTAATTATTTTGGCTGACCCCCTAATCAGCCAAAATGATTTTATCCCTTCCTCTGTCAGGGATCCTATGGTTCTCAATCCCGATGCTTGTCATAAAAGTTGTGCAGCAGGACTGCTATGAAAATCTAAATTAATAGGCTTCCTGCAGCAAGCAAGGTATGCTGCCTCTTCTCTTCCGAATTAGGAGGTCAGCAAAGTAAGTAAGAATCTGTAGTCATGGCTGTGGGGAGCGGAGGAGAGGACAGCGTGGTCACCAGCCAGTCAGATTACAAAAGGGCCATCATTTTGATGCACAGAATGCACAATATTAGGTCAGCTGGATCAATTATAATAGGTAGCCTGAATGCAGCTCATAGTGCTGCCTGCTTCGGATGGCAGGCTACTATTTGCCCAAATACCTTCCTGTATGTTTTTTCCTCCAAGAGACAAGCCAAATCCATTTCCCTGGCTGTACTCATGGCTCCCATGCCCTTGCTTCCCCCATCATGCATCTGTGTTCAGCTGAAGCTCTGTGCATGTCTGGCTTTCTCTGTCTGGAGAAAACAGGCACAAAACCTCAAGCTGCTTTTCACAGCTAGGGTTGTCAGACTTGGTTCTTTTGATTCAGCAGATAAGATGGAGTAATCCATGAAGTTGTTAACCTGAAATTTCACCCAGGAATATTTCCACATAATAGAAAGCTGTAAATATGGAGAAAATGGATTTTCTCCGCAGCACAGTCAAGGGCAAGTGTCACTTGGTTCTACACTAGAAACGGTCTGTATAAAACTTCAGATGATTGAATTATCTCTCACCAATCTCTTTACATTGTGGTTCTCAATTGCATTTTAAAGAACCGGCTTTAGATGAGTTCAGAATATTTTTATTGTAACACAATCTGAAAGTCACTAATGTAGCATATGACTTTAAAATACATTATAAGTATGAGAACAAATTGTGCCAGCCAAGCTTACATTAAAACCACATTATATTCTCAAAATATATATGGTGTAGTTGGGGCAAATAATCGACAAGCTCAAGTGGCAAGAAATAACTGGAAAAAAGGAGTCATCTAACAAACAAACAGATAAAATTAAACCAATAACACTATAACGCATTTCAGAGTGGTGTTCAGATTTTCAATGAACAATTATAAAATCCTTTAAAACTGAAAAGTACTCTGTTTTGAATAATAACAAGTATTATATACAGACATTACATGAAGGATCAAATCGGATAGTTACAATTTCAAATGCGATTGAAATAAAAGTCTCTTCATTGCTGCCGGGTGCTGTGGAGTCAGCCCAGCTCATAGCCACCCTATGTACAACAGGAAGAAGCACTTCCCCAGCCTAAGCCATCTCACAATGGTTGCTAAGTTTTAATCCATTGATACTGCTGTTGTCTCAGGTTTCCTCTTTGGGGATGACCATCTCCTTTATCAAGCATGATATTTTGCTATAGGGACTGGCCCTTTCTGATAACACAACCACAGTATATCAAATAACGTCTTGCCAGCCTTCCTTAAGGAGCATTCGGGCTACACTTCTGCCAAGACAGATTTGTTTTTGTTTTTTCTGGGCGTCTCTGGGACAGTCAATATTCTTTTCCCATATCAGAAGTCAAATGCATCAATTTTCATCAGTCCTCCTTCACCACAGTTGAGATTTCACATGCATAAATGAACGACAACTGTAAACACTCCGGCTTGGGATCCTTTTTCTGAAAGGGACATCTTTGCCTTTTAACAGTGGAAAATACTTTTTTGCAGCAGATTTGCTCTCTGCAATATGGGATTTCATTTCTTGACTTTTGCTTCCTTGGGTGCTCATTGTCGATCCAAGTATAATAAAATTCTTGACAACTTCTATCTTTTCTCCATTTGACATGGTGCTGCGTATTGACCCAGTTTTAGAGATTGTTTTTGATGTTGTAATTGAGGTTTGATCTTCATCAGTAAGTGCTTCCTCCTACATATTATTAATGACTTTTCTCCAATCTTGATACCATATTATTCTCCATGTAGTTAATGTCCTTGTATTATTTGTTAATCATACAGATTGAATAATTTTGGTGAAATGATACAATTTTGATGCATACTTTTCCTGATTTTAAACCATTCAGTGTCCCTTTATCTATTTGGAGGATAACTTTTCATCTATATACAGGTTCCAAGTTAGCAAAATAAGAGTTCTGGATGTCCTATATTTTCTTAATATTATCCTTAAAGTATTATGGCCCATGCAGGTGAATGCCTTCACATAGTCAATAAAATATAGGTGAACCTTTTACTGGGATCTCTGATTTTAGCCAAGATCTACCTGACATCAGCAATAATATCCTTGTCCTCATCTGAAGCAGTCTGGGTTTTCTAGCAGTTCTCTCTCAATGAACTGCTGCAACCATTTTTGAATTATTTAAACCAAAATTTTTAATGTATGTTATTAATGATATTGTCCAATGATTTCTACATAATGTTGGATTATTTTTATTTGGGAATGGTCACAAATATGAATCTCTTCTAGTGGTCTTCCAAATTCCTTGGCATAGATGAAGAGCCTTTCTAGCATTGTATTCCTTCAATTCCTGGAAACGCTTTTTTTTTTTTTGCCTATTTCTTAGGTGAAGGTTGAACTTCTTCATTTAATTTCTTGGGTTTTGATTATATGAGGGAGTAATCCCCCTACCCCAGCCAATCCCCCCTTGCCAAGCCCCAGAAATTCTCTAGTTGGAGTGGACCTTTCATTGTAAGCATTTTTCTTGCTAGGCGAGCATCCAGAAACTTGCTCTGAGTTAGTGCACCCAGTGGCATCACCTGGGAAGGTTCTCTCTAGTCTCAGTGACATTTTCCGTAAAAGCATTTCATTCCAACTTCATTTTTTTGTGTGTGTGAAGGCTGATTTAAGAGAACAGCTTGTAGCTGTGAAATTTTGTTTCCTGATCAGGGAAAAATGCATGTTGTGATGTTGAACACAGCTTACAAGGACAGTTCTGTGGGGGAAAACTCAGGTATACGAGTGGTTTTATTATTTCAAAAAAGTTAAAATGTCGATTGATGACAAACTTCATTCTGGACATCAGAAAACTTGCTGAATGGATGAAAATGTCGACTTGTAATGCATTTGGAGTCCATTCCATAAGGTCAGACTATTAATCAAGCTTTCTATTTAGAAATTCTGAAAAGATAATGTAATAGTGTGTGACCAAAAAAGTCTGATTTGTAGTAAATGGGGAGTGGTTTTGCCACCACGATCATGCACCTGTTCATACAGCCATCTCAGTGTGCCAGTTTTGGCAAAAAGAGCTTGCCTCTCTTGCCCTACTCACCTTAGTCACCTGACCTTGCTCTGTTTGAGTTCTTTTTGTTTCCACGAATGAAGAGAGACATGAAAGGAAAGCGATTTGATGATGTAGAAGAGGTGAAGAACAAAGTGAGATAGGTGCTGTCAGCCATCCAAACAGATGAGTTTAGAAAATGTTTCCATGAATGGAATCACAGGTATGGAAAATGTACTAAGTGTAATGGAGAGTACTTTGAAGGTGATAAAGCTGTTTTGTAAAAAACAACATTAAATATACAGCTTTAAAAAAAATTCAGTTTTGAGGGGAGAACCCCCTTGTATGTTACCTTCTGAAATGGCTGAATGTCTGCCTATTATTTTTGGTACTGTGATGCTATCCATCTCTCCCATCATCTCTAGATGCTTTTTGCTTCTTTTAATATTTTAATATTTTCCCCAGAAACCATTTCAATATTGTAACTTGAGGGATGGGTTTGTTCTTCTGTTCTTTCAGTTTGGGAAATGCAGAGCATGCTATTCCATTTTGTTTTTCTAACACATATTTCACTATAATAAGTTACTCTGTCTTTAAGAACATCATACATAAAAATTCAAAAGATGATTTAAGAGACCGTAGAGAAAGATAAGACCAAAATTGATGAAAAGACTCTGAAACATAATCGTGAAAATCTCACTGCCATAGAATCCATTCCAAAGCCTAGAAGACAGATAAGAATGGCACCTGTAATTTTCTGAGGTTGTAAATCTTTTTAGGTTCATAAAGCCTCATCTTTTTCCTGTGGCATCGTTGATGGGTTTGAACCACTGACCTTGTTGTTAGCAGTCCAATATTTAAATCAATACACTACCACAGCTTTTTGTTCTTGAACATAATGCAGCCGAAGGTGAATAGGAGAAATTATTAAGGAAAAAAGATGAACAGAATATTTCAAAGAGCAGTTCACAAGACAATGACTATGCAACTATTTGAATCATAATAAGTGACTAATGAGTGTACAAATTTTCATGGACAAAACATACACAGAAAGCATTGTAGGAAGGGCACAACTCATGTAAAAGTGGTCACTTTGTTATCCTGAAATTACAGCCCCAATATAAAACACATCATTTGGATATATCACAATTATTATAGAAAACATATAGGATCGGTCATAGCTTACCCCTCTTTTATTATTTGGAATTAGCTACTGATTTTCTTGTATTGATAATGCCATATACCTTTAAAATTAATAGTCATTTTACAATGAAGGCAAGACTGTCTTGAAAACGTTAATGTTATAGTATGGATCTGCAAAAGCTTCTCTTTGAGATCAATTGAAGTAGTTTCACATAGAATGTGATAGACTCCGCAGCCATTTTCACTATTGCCTCTCTCTGCTATTTGGATCACATGGAATCTTGTGATAAACTGCAGATTAGATTATTTTTCACATCAAGGATTATTGTTCCCAGCACTTTAGGAAGAGAAAAGTAGAATAAGCAAATTTTCAGTCTGATACCAGAAAGGACGCCGTTTCTCCCTTCCTCTTTTGTTGGCCTGCCATTACAGGAATAATAGATAAGCTTTGTTAGTACTGCATGTTTTCTCTCTACATTTTGTTCCTGTGTTCTATATTCTCCTTTCTGGGGAATGTGGTAGTTACACAATCTGTTGTCAATTTGAGGCTTAAGAGTAAAGGGGTGGAGTTTAGCTGGTCAATCAGGTCTCAGCTTGATGACCTCATTTGGAAGAACTAAGGAGATAAATAGCTTGCTGGAGGTGGGACACATGCTCATTTCCTGCGAGACTGATGGAACTGCACTGATCAGCTAGAGCCCTGGAGCTGGAGGAGCCACATGGAGACCTCTGCCGGTGCTAAGATGCTTCCACTGCCACTGGATCTATAGGACTTTTCACCTACTGGCCTGTGATCTCCCTGCACGCAGCATGCATCCTTTCAAATGTGCATGATTCTGAAGAGGAATTTATGGATTGGTGTCGGATACATGGACTAATATCAGACTTATGGACTTGACCTGGACTGGGCTGGATTGTTTTCTCAATATTCAATTGCTCTTGTATATAAAGCTCTTTCTTATACACATATGGATGTCTATGAATTTGTTTCTCTAGTCTACTCAGACTAACACAGGGAATCTTTTTCTTGTGAAAATATGAAAAACAAAACAAAAGACAAAAACACGAACATACAGCAGATATATTCAGTGGGGCTAGGGAAATAGTGATTAGAGAGGACTCTTCCTTGTAGAATTTTCAAATATGCCAAAAATCTGACATGATATATCCACAGAAATTTTGCAAAAGTCACTTATGCACTTTCCTCTGCCATATTTGTAAGAGGAGTGTGTGCTAAGGAAAAGTACATTTGATCAGAGATTTTGTCCTTTCCGAGTGCCTTCCCAAAATTAACCTTCTGAAAGACCATGGAGTAAATGTCAACTCTGTGCATGTGCCTTTCGTGATTTAGGTCAGGAAGAAAATAATACAAAGTAATGCATTTCTTTGAAAAAGACTAGGCTAAATATCAGTGATGCACTTATATACAAATGACAGGATCCTTCATTAGGATAACTCCACAGAAATATTTGGCTGCATTTCCGATTTAAAAACCATAAAATGAAGAATCAACTGTCTGCTTTTATGAGGTTTGCGCTGCGTAGAGGAATCCAGTGTCCTTGAGTGGTCCCCATGTGACTTCGTTCACCAAGAGAATGTGGTTTACACATTGAAACAGAAGGCAGGAGACTCGCAGCACGAAGTGTCTGTGCACCTGTTTTCTTTGGAAACTTTTCAATTAAAAACTATTTAATCGAATGAATATGTTACAGAGTGTGAGTTCAAATGTTTATTGTTCCATTTTTCTAATTTAAATTATATGGTACAGTAGCCTAGCTTTCAATACATAGAAAAAGTATGCTGGGGGCACAGGAAGTTAAGGCTTCGACTGCTAACCAATAGTAGTTCAAACCGTAAACACTATGTGAGAGAAAGATGGGAGAGTTGACTTCTAGAGAAAAATATGGCCCTAGAAGCACTGCGGCGCAGTTCGACCCAGTCCTATCAAGTCTAAAGGACCCAGAATTGACTGCATGCCATGGGAATTGGGGTTTTCTAAAAACTGAGTTCTGATTGAAATAAAAGTTATCTCCAGGATTGAAACTTAGACTATGCATAACTTCATCACTTAAATAGCTACTTTCAACCACTCAGGCCATGCCCTTTCAGTCTCTTGGAAAACAAAACCCCCAAGTATATGTGGCATATTCTAGAGGCATTTCATAGTCGGCAAGGTAAGTTTGGGCTTATTGTGCTGTTTATCCACACACCCATCTTTCTTTTTTTTAGCCAGTTGTGTCTGATGGTATCAGTCAGTCTGGTGGCTCAAAATGTGAGCAAGGGGCCAGCAGAGCCGGTATGAATGTCAGTGCTACCTGTATGAGCTGTAGTAAGTCTCATAACAACTACACGAGATAGAGCATTCATAAAGCAGAGACCATCATCTCTGTCTCGTGTAGTTGTTATGAGAATTACCTTTTATGGTCAATGCATAAAATCTGGCACACTGTTCATGAAAAATAAGTAGTAGCAGGGGAAAAAAATAAAGGAAAGAAAACAAATTATAAACACCATTTAAGAAGTTAAAGATTTAAGTTTTATCAGGATTACAATCACCCCATGAAGCACGACCAGTGATGTCAAACCCTATCCATTTCCTAAATAGTCAAGCAGGAGTTTTCTACCTCAGGCCCAAACAAGTTTTATTGTTTCTGTCCATATTTGTCCATATTTGATTTTACACTGAAACACAGCTATGAGGAATTGCCACAGAGATATCCAACTGGCAAGGCCTACCACATTTACTCACCGGCCCGTTGCAGAACAGAAAGTTTTGCTGAGCTTTAGTATAAGGGTTCCAAAAGCCAAGAACTGCTTCTTGGAACCATTGATGATGTAAAGTAGGAAATAAAGACACTGAAATGTGACTGGAAAATGTTAACTGATCTTTTATCGCTGTATATTTTTAATATTTTGCTTCCATTCTAATTGGCAAGCTAAAACAATTTTTAAAGCCCAAACAAACTGAGGTGTTAGTGTCCATAGAGTAAAGGACCGCACTTTAGTCTGTTGCTAGTTTGGAAGGAAGAAGAATTCTCTAAACAGACTGAAAATCATGGTGACAAGTGCAAACATGAAGCTGTATTCCTAAAATGTGAACAGCTAAGAAAATTGGAACTCGTACTAAGGCTTAAAAAGTGAAGGTATTATAAAGGGATATTGCTTTAAACATGGCTCATTTTAAGCATACCTTAATAAAAATTACTTAAAAGATGATTGCTATATTAACTAAATATCTTTTCTACCATTTCTCACAATATTATCCCTTTTATCTTTATATTACTGTAGATAAAAAAACATGTCATCTGATTTTATAATCTTTGGAATAGTTTCTTTCTTTTTGTCCCTAAATATCTTTTTTATTATTCAGATTTATGTGAGGTACTCATTATACCTACTCTACTTGATGATACTGCACACTACATCCTAAATTACTGAAGCCAGTTTTTTTTAATTATTGAACATACTCCTTTTTAACTTGTGGCCTATTCCAACCCTTTGCTTCTCCTTCTCTCCTCTCCGGCTTGCATTTTGATCATTGACTTGTCTGTACGCTAGAATGATCATAACAAGGGCAAAGGAATACAACTCAAATCCGTCAACGCCTAATTGCTAGAAGTCTGTGGCTTCCACTTCACTGATGTCAAAACTGCCCCTCACAGATAATTACAATAATCATGGATAATTATGTGATAGCTTTGATTGCAAAAAGTCATAATTATAAAGATTTGATCCTCAATAACTGTATTTGTTAGACACAGTCCTGCGAGCATCAGTCTTTTGGGGTGTTTACTACATAAGAAATACATGGAATGATATTTCAGGGGTTTTCAACCACACAAAGCACTAACACTGCTGTGAAATTTTCTTCTTTGATAGCCTATTTTGCCCTCCCTCTAAAGCTCTGAAACAGTTCTAAGGACCCAGGAAAATCTACTGAGTGTTTTTGTGAGAAAAGGTGTCTCAAAACCAGGAGGAGGATACATAATCAGGTGGACATGGAAAGAATAAGTGGAATTTCATAACCCGGGTGGCTAGACTGGTGGATGAAAATGTAGAGGACAAAGGGAATCCGGCCTTGGAGCTCATTCTTTTTTTCAGGACTGATAAATATTTTTCGAAGTAATTTTACATCATGCCCTCGCTTATTCAGTAAAGTCCTTTGAGATTATTTTGGAGTTGGGAGGGAGGTGCAGAAAGTTAAAGGAGTTTTGTAGATAGATGTTTGGATTTTATTTCAAGGTTTTTAATTGAGAATTTGATAGATGATTATTTCATGATGCAAGTGGGAAATGATTTATAAGGTGTCTCTTTCTCTCGCTAACACACACACACACACACACACATCAGCCATGTATGGAAATCCACAGTCAGGGAGATTCAAATTATGAAAGTACTGATATCTATCCATATATCACTTCCATAAAACAAATAATAAATAAAATATTTGGAATTAATGAATGCATAACAATTCTGTAGCCAATAAAACAAGCAGTGAAAATTGGTTGATGTATCTATTTGGTTAAACATTCCCTTGATGCTGTTACATCCATGAGCCTAAACCCGTAAGTCTACTAATTCTATTCTAGGCTCATATATGCTATTGGTGAGTGGAGCAATGGATTTCCACTTGCTCTTATATACTGGATTCGTGTCATAAGCATACCAAGGTAATCTAGTATCACCTAGTTTTTAAAAATAAACATTTTAACCTTTGACTTCAGTATTTCCTTGTACCTACATTTCCCTGTTCTCTTTTCCCAAGCAACAACAGCAAACCTTGAAAGTGTTGTTTCTAGGGGTTCATACATTTCCTCAACCTTTATTCATCCTTAAAACCCACTGCCATTGAGTCGATTGCCACTCACAGCAACCATGTATAGGATTTCTGAGACTATAAATCTTCACAGGAGCAGACAGCCTCATCTTTCTCCTGTCCATTGGTTGGTAAATTTGAACCTCCAACCACATAGTTAGAAGCTCAATATCTAACCCACAGCACCACCTACATCAGTTAGTTTCTGTTCTAATTGAGATTGCCCAAGTCAAAGTTACCAAGGACCTCCATATGGTGGAAACCAGTGGTCACTTCTTCTTCTCCCCTTTCCTGATTCTTCTGCTCACTCCCTGCTTCCATTCCTGCTTATCTTACTTCCTTTCTTCTTCCATCCTTCCTTCCCTACCTCTACTTCAAAATTTAGTATCTTCAGGTTTTGTCCCTTGCTTCTATTTCAGCTAATGTTGGAGTTCTCAGGTGATCTCTACATATGTCTGTCTGGTTCTAGCACAGAACCCCGGTTTCCCCTGTCTCAATATATACCAACTCAGAAATGCAATTGCCATGCCAAAAAAAAAAAATTAGAAGTCAGTTTAAAATTTTATTTTCCCTCTTCTATATCCAAATAGATTTGAAAATTCTCTGTAGTTTCACTTTCAACTACAGTATTGATCTAGCTACTTCTTTTGATGTGTGCCACTACCAGGCTAGTTCAAACAGCCATCATCTCTCAGCTGAACAACTTCCTCTTCTAACTAGGGTTCTTGGTACTAATAATGCTGCGGATATTTTGCTACATATTTTGCTACAGAATTATATTTACAAAGTTTACATCTGATTATGATATTTCTCTGACTATGCATTACCTTATTATGTTGATAGAAATGAAATTCATCCTCATAAGCCACACATTTCTACTATCAATTCCTTTTTCTCTTTGAACATAGTAAGTTATTTCCTCTGGGCTTATTACACTTGACATTCTTTCAACCTGGAATGTTTCGCTCCTAAATTTTCACAAGGATGTGAATAATTCTCTGAGCATACACACTTGGTATCACCATTTATCTGCTGGCTTCCTGATATGTTGGAGAATCCGACAATTCAATCAGAGAGATGGAATCTGAAAATTTCTGAGAAAAACCTGAAGTTGATGGGGAGTGAACTAAGTACTCTTATTAACAGATCTTTCCCAATCTGTCAGGCACTGCAGCACACCGTCTGTGTGAGATGAGTTTTTGGAATTGTTTACGCGAACAGATTTGTCAGAAAAACAAACACAAAAAATTCGCAACCACAATCTCCATTCTTTTATCTTGCTGCACGTGCTTGTGCACACTCACGGGTATTTTCTGCATGCAGTTGTTATGTTATTGTTGTTAACTACTGTTACATTGCCCCCAACTCATGACCACTGCGTGTAATACAGAATAGAACTGCTACATGGGGGTTCTTGCCTATAATCTTCTCAGAAACAGTTCACCAGTCCTAATTTCCCTGGAGCTGCTGGTTGAGTTTGAACCACACATATTTTGGTTGTTAATTTATTGAAAATTACTTTCACCAAATCAAAGAGCTGAAAAATATCAGATTTGCATGGTGTGAGAAAGAGACAGTGCATCACCCTCTCTGATCTTTATCCTTGTTTCTTTACTTTGATTTGTTTACTATTAGTGCTCAGAGACATTTTTCCTGAAACAAAAATACAATGCACCTATGCTAAACAAAAGGGTTCTCTATCAAAACCTTGGGCAGTGTTCTATGGCTGTAATTCCAAATTCAACGATAGTATGTTCATCTATTGATTCTCAGAACCAAGTCAAGTGTAGGAGGGTTTAAAAACCAATCAGTTATTGAGCCTATGATTCAAAATTTAAAGGAGCCAGTAAGCAACATCATGATAAACATAGAAAAGTTTGAAAACTACCAAGGTGTTAATTTTCCCTTGGATCCACAATCTATGCCCATGGAAACAGCATTCAAAAATCGAAGTAGGTACTACAATGAGCGATTCTGCTGCAAATGATATCTTGAAAGGGTTAACAAGGACGGATGTCACTTTGAGAATTAATGTGTGCCCAACCCAAGCGACAGTATTTTCAATTGATCTGTATTCCTGTGGGAATGGAAGACTGAAGATGAGTTGATGCTCTTGAGTTCTGAATATTGAGTATACCATGGATTGCCAGAAGGAACACACCTTGTTCATCTTGGAAGAAGTTCAATCACTTTGCTCCCTAGAAGTGACGATGACTACATATACCTCAAGTATTTTGGTACTTTATCAGAAGGGCTCAGTTTCTGAAGGACATCATGCTAGGCAAAGCAGAGGGTTAGTGAAAAAGAGGAAGGTCCTCTGTAAGATGAATTGGCTCGTTACTGCAAAATTGGGCTCCATCATAGCAATGATGCTGAGGCTAGAACAGGAGCAGGCAGTGGCCCATTCTGTTGTACATAGGGTTTTTTATATTAACTGTTATTTGGCATAAGATGGCTAGTAGGAAAGCTAGGGTTTTTGTTTGATTGTTTTGTCATTAATTGTTTTTTTACCATTGTCCCCATTTAAAAATACTGTCTCATAAACCCCTCAGGAACAATAATGGGAGTGGTGATATGATGAGGATAGGGGGAAGGGGGGTGGGGAGAAAAGGGTAACTGATTGCAATGATCAACATATAACACCCCCTACCCAGGGTGATGAACCATGGGAACATGGGTGAAGGGAGAAAAGCTTACAGTGTAAGATATGAAAAAAATTTTTACAATTTTTCAAGAGTCCATGAGAGTGGGAGGGTGGAAAGGAATGAGGAGTTTATGCCAAGAGCTCAAGTAGAAATAATATATTTTGATAAAGATGATGGCAACATATGTACAAATGTGCTTGACACAATGGATGTTTGAAGAGCTGTAAGAGCCCCCAATGAAATGATTTTTAAAAAGAAACCATAAAGAAACAAAAGCAATGCTGTCTCCATAATGATATTTTATCATTTGTAGATGTTTCAAGAGATTTATTATGAATGTTGAGACCCTGCGCTCAAATATTTACTGTGAACTATGTGACCGTAAACAAATGACATATCCTTACTTGGATCAAATATCATCTGCACAATACTTTCAATACTAATCTATTACTTAGGGTTGATGTGAAAAATAAATAGGGTAGGGAATATAAACTGCCTATTAAAGAGTCTGGACTATATTGTTACATAGTAAGTGTTAGAGAAATGTTGGTTGTTATGGCTCTGCTATTGTTGTTGCTGCTACTCTAATGAACATAATGAAGATGTTGATGATGTTAATGCTGTCGTTATTATTGTGTCTGGTTGGAGATTGAAGGAGCCAATACATTTTAGGCTTGCCTTATCTTCCTGTGTGGTAGTTACATAATCTGGTGTCAATTTGTGGAGTGTAGTTTGTCAATCAGGTCACAGCTTGATGACCACATTTGGAGGCACTAAAGAGATAAATAGCTCACTAGAGGCAGGTTACATGCTCACTCCCTGCAAGACAATGCTGATGATGAGCCTAATGGAGCTATGTTAATGTAGCCAGAGCCCTGCGAGTTGGAAGAGACACTTGGAGACCCACACCATCACTAAGATGCTTTTACCAACCCTGGATCCACAAGACTTTCCACCCACTGACTTGTGAACTTCCAGCATTCACCATCATTGCATGCATTTTGTAAGTCTGAAGAGGAATATATAGATTGTTATTGGGCATATGGACAAATATTGGCCTTATGGACTTGAGCTGTACTGGGCTTGGATGTTTTCTTAATATTAAACTGCTCTTATTCACGTATGAGTGTCACTGGATTGGTTTCTCTACTATCCCCAGACAAACATGTGGTTCCTTGGGAGTCGGGTACTAGAGAAACAAACCATAAACATGGAGAGTGGATGCTTGTTTGAGCTCTGCCTCATGGTAGTTTTCCAATTTTGACTAACTGGAGGTCAGATATGTCCATGCAGTATACTGGGTTGTTTTCTGTAAAGAATATGGGAAGTTAAAGTTGTGATTATTTTGTTTGGGTTATTCCTGTTTGAAATGGCGAAAGTGAGTGTGATTAATGTATATTTTGAGTTCAAGGGACAAAATTGCGCCTTGAGTTTCTCAGAGCTGTTTAGTGAAAATGGCTGACAGAAAGCTTGGCTCTGGCTTGATGCTGTCAGAGGCCTAAGCCCATATTTTGTATCAATAGAATAGTTTAGATAAGGCGTAAAATAAGCTAAAAAAGGATTGAATTTGACTGTTTTAAGAATTGAGATTAGTATCTGATTCTACTTTGCTTATACTGATTTCTTTTGTTTATTATTGTTGATATAATGAATGATGAGGGTAATGAATGTACAAATGCGCTTTACACAATTGGTGTATGTATGGATTGTGATAAGAATTGGATGAGCCCCTAAGAAAATGATTTAAAAAATAAAAAATAAATGATTATTGGGAAGTATGAAAATAGTTTGCAAGCTTTGCCTTCAACCAATAAAATTTGAATCTTTAAATAGGTTATAACATACCTGCAAAGAAGGCTTTGAAAAGATAAGCTCCGCCCAGTGCTTTGGAGTACTCAGGACATTTGCATTTCAAGAGACTTGGCCATGGGGCTTTTGACAGGTTGAAGAAAGAACTCTTTGGCTTTTTGAATCTTGAACTAGTGGTTTTTGTCAGAAGCTGGAAAAAATCTGGAGGCCTGAAGAAACTATGCTCTAGGACTGAACTGTTAAAGGGAGCCTGTGGATAAGCTGAAATGCTTGCTAGGTGACCACTTGGATGAAGTGAGAGAGAAATGCAGTAATAAAGATATGGGTTGTGTCTAACAACTGACACCTATGGACCTGGTTTAAAGGAACCAATGGAGAAGACCAGAGTGGGTTGACTGGTCTGAAGTTCATGACCTAGTGCAATGGGGCTAGGGTTGTTGAGGATTATTGAAGGGGCACACAGTCGAAAGGTGAGGCAGCCAATGGACACCCTGGTGAGGCAGACCACATTGAGTTGACCAGAACATGAGCAGATAAATAGAAGATTTTTGAGCTGGTGAACTGGTGCATATTGCTGCTGACTTTTTGGAGGGTGTGTCCTGATTTGATTGTTTATGGATGTGGACTTCACAAGATATCAACTGGAATGAAAATTCTTCACATCAAAGAATATGATTGTCTCCTCTGAGTGCAGGATTGATGTAAGTGGGCAGTATTGAAATTGAATACCCCAAGTGGGCAGGATAAAGGCATGAAGTGGTTGGCTTACAAACTTTTACAGGTGCTAGATTATATTCATAGGATTAAGGTGTATGTGGTCACATAAGTATAGAATATTTTTGCTTTGTTCATTTATAGAATGTTATATTTGCATAAAAGTGGCACCTATTGAATTTTATGCTTTTTAATTTTATCCTATTAAGTACAGATATGATTTTGTTATTGTGTTGTTAAAAATTATGTATGGCTAAAGAGTCATGTAAAAGTGTCAAGGTGACAAGGGATGATCTGTGGTAGTTACATAATCTGATGGCAATTTGTGGAGGGATGGAGTCTAGCCTGTCAGTCTGGTCAGAGCTTGATAACTTCATTTGGAGGCTCTAAGGAGCCTCTGGAGGTGGGGCACTCACATACTCCCTGTGAGACATGACTGATGACTAGCCTGATACATCTATGCTGATGCAGCCAGAGCCCTGGTGCTGGAGGACCCACATGGAGACCCACACCAGCGCTGAGATGTTTTTACCACCACTGGATCCACAAGGCTTTCCATGCACTGGCCTGTAATCATCCTTCATTTGGAGTCATTGCATATGTTTCCTGAGTCTGAAGAGGAATTTATAGATTGATACTGGGCATATGGGTTAACATCGGTCTAATGGACTTGATCTGGGCTGGGCTGGGATGTTTTTTTAATATTTAATTGCTCTTGTATATAAAGCTCTTTCTTATACACATGTAAGTGTCACTGGATTTGTCTCTCTAGTCCACCCAGACTAACACATTCTGCATTTTTACTTAAAAAATAAATTGAACAGAAAGATATAGATCAAATATCACTTACTTTCAGATAAAGTTGGGTTGGAGAATTGCTTGGGATTGCAGTTGAACATGTTTTCTAAGTCTCCAAACCATGGATTGTCAAGAGAACAAACAAATCTATCTTGGAAGAAGTAAGGCCAGATGCTCCTTAAAGGCACAGGTGATGAAACTTTGTCTCATATACTTTGGCCATGTTGTCCAGAGAGACCAGTCCATAACATAGGACACAGTGCTTGGTAAAGTACAGGTGCAGTGAAAACAAGGATCGCCCTCAATAAGATGAATTGATTGACACAGTGGTTGTAGAAAGGGTTCAAACCTAACAACGATTGTGGAGATAGGCAGGACAGAACAGTGTCATTCTGCTGTGCATGGGGTCTTTGTGGTTCAGGACCCATTTGATGACACCTACAACAGCAGTACTGCAAGATTAAAACTCTCCCACTCCCAAACTGGAGTTATCCCCTTGGCAGGGAAAAAGGGTTTCCTACTAAGCCCACTGCACGGTTGAGCTCAGAATATATAGCTGCCTGGAGGCTATGTTTTGAATTGGAATGAAAGTGTATTTTCTTACAGCATTTCTTTCCCATGCAGGAAAAATAATGTTCAGGTCACTATGAAGAGTGCCGTCACCTTTTTCTGAAAAACAGTCATATTGGCAAATATGAAAGTGTGAAATGTTTTCTCTTTCCAGTATTCTAAGTAACTTCCACAGATATTTCGTCAATGATTGCGCCCTGTCATGCTGCCTGGCACACCATATTTTTTCTCACATGGTCGTTGTGGACGTCTTTTGTCAACATGGCTGTACCAGGATTCTCAGTGGTTTGACACCTGAGACCTTGTAATTCCTGTGCTTTGAGTCTCCATTCAGTTGTAAGAATAGTAGGGTAGAATGAAATCCCTTAACTCCTGTCCTTGCCTTGATGTAACTGAGAGTAGGCTTCCTCAGAAGAATTGCTTACTTCCTATGTAAGTGGACGCTGTGGCCAAACTTGTTTGTTTTTTGGTGGGTCTGGATCATGCATCTGATCCATCAACCTTCAGTTATTTGACCTTGTGCCAATGATCTATTATATTGCCCCCTGATCCTGGGACCCAACTGACTTTCCATTTGACTTGTCAAAACTCCTCTTCTCTTCCCCCCCCCCCCCCCCGTATGTATATCTCTCTACCTATCTCTATCTATTCCTCTATCTATACATGTACACATACATGTACAACACATATGCAAACACACATGAGGGTTCCTGAGATTGTAAATATTTACAGAGTTTGAAAGCCTTATCTTTCTTGTGCAGACTTGCTGGTGGAAGTAACTTGTGACCTGGTACTTATCAGTCCAGTGCTTATCCCACAGCACCAGCAGGGATGGAATAGAATAAGCACTTAATGATATTTATTGAGTGGATGGATGAATGTGGATTTAGTGAATGAATAAACTAGATATAATATATCAACTTCTGAAAGTTTTAGTTTACTCACATTCACATGACTATTCTCATAGCACAACACCCCTCACACATTACTGCAGGAATCACAATGCATACTATGGCATGTTCTCTTTACTGTGCAAGGTAGCTTTAAAAAGTCTGTGAAAAATTCCATTATCTTTTGGTGTCAATTTTCCCCAAACTTTGTGAAGTCCCCTTGTATTTCAATCAAGACTATATAAGCTATAAGAAGACAAAAGCATCTTCCATTCAGATATTACTTAGGTCCTAGCTCTTGGTAGACACTTAATCAATATTTGATGAATTCAAATGAATTGACCTTTTAATTATAATTTTAAATGTTTGGTATCCTGTGGTACATATAGTGCCACGTAGTGGCACCCTGGTGTTGTGGTGTGTACCGTGCTCATGCTAAACACAGATTGGTGGTTTGAAACCCCCC
>NW_022107407.1:12783824-12805644 GCF_000313985.2 Echinops telfairi | reverse complement strand
GTTGATCCAGAGGAGAATGATGTAACAGTTTGCTTCTGCAAAGTTGCAGCCTTGGGAACCCTAGGGACTGCTAAAAGGACAAATACACCTGTGTTGGAAGAAGTACAGCCATAGTTCTCATTAGACTTAGGCAAGGGTTGTAAGACTTCATCTCCTATGTTTTGGACATCTTGTGAGGTGAGACTCATCCATGGAGAAGGACCTCATGCTTCAGAAAGTAAAGAGGCAGCAAAAGAGAGAAGGCCCTCAAGATGATTCATTGGCACTGTGGCTGCAACAAGATCCCAAGGATAGGAATGCATGTGAGGATGGCACAGGACTAGGGAGTGTCTCATTCTGATGTGCACTGGGACATCTTGATGGCACTGAACAGCAATGTTAAGCAAGTTGAGAAGCTAAGATCAGTAAACGATCGGTCATTGGTCCACAGCAATTCCTTTCCACAGAGAGTAGCCAAGTCTCAGCTTTTCAGCGCTGTGGTCCCCTGATCTCTGATTCTAGGAGCCAGGAAACCAGACCACTTTTCTGCTTCACAGTCTCATGGCCTCAGTACTGCCCCTTTTTTCTGTGTCATGGTTCTTTGCCTAGACCTCTGGTATTGGTCTGCCTCCTTTGTTTGTCTCAATATCTCTATGCTGTAGCTTCTAGTGCCTCAGGCCTCAGCCTCTGCCACTTCAGACAATGATTTCAAACACAACCCACTCATGGCTGTTCTTCCTTGATGGTTCAGGAGATTTTTGCTCTGCTTCTGAGGCAGCTCTTACAGATGGATCATAGAGAGAATGCCTTTGATGGAAATGATATACCATACTCACAAAGAAACACAGATGACTTGATTCATATCCTCGAATAAGGTGGAGACTCAGAGTACAACCCACCTTAATTCTGTTCATTAGCTAACAGGGAAGTCCCTCCAAAATGGGGTTATAAGCACAGCTATAAAGGCTAGAATTTATAATAAATCACACAGGGATCATGATGAGAAGGGCCGTATTGACTGCATCTCAGATAAGCATTCAGGAATTCATGCTTACTATAAATGGAAAGCAAACTATGAAAGATCGTGTGCCAGGTAAAAACCTAGACACATCTAATTCTAATCATGAGTCATTAACAACAATTAAAGGAACAAAAAATTCCGTTTTTTTGTAATGAATACATTAAAATTTTATCTTAATGCAGTACATGGGATTATGTATTTGGATTCTAAAACATGTTTCAAGGATTAAGTGATTCATTTTGCATACTCTTTGAAAAGCGTTCACAGTAAAACCTGCAGGAGGAGCGTTATGGCATAGAGATTTAGGGTACCTGGACCCAAGCCAAAGTCTACCTGGGTTTGAATCTCCCTTTTTGTATTTATTTATCTTGTGCAAGTCAAATTGGGGAGTCTCTTCAATCAGTTTTCTCAATAGTAGCATAAGTAAAATAAGGTGAGTAGCTTTTCTTCTGCCTTCAGGAGCTCTAGTGGTACCTTGGGTTACACCACAGGCTGCTAACCAAAAGGTCAGTAGTTTGAAACAACTGGCCAGTCTGAGAGAGATGAGGATTTCTACTCCTGGAAATAATTGTAGTCATTAAAATTCTCTTTGTCTGATATTAAGGCTATTCATTCATCAACTATGGTCAGTGGGGATTCACCAGCGGAATTCGGGCTTCCACTGTCATCTGTATAATGATCTGCAAACTAGGTGTTTAGAATTTAGGCTCTGGGATTATTCCCTCCTCTGGGTTTCAATTTTATTATTAACAATCTTTGGATCACACTCACACAGGCTGGTGTATTTTTTCCCTGTGAAAAATAGCTGACTCCTCACATAGATGGTTGCTTGTTTTGAGACAAGCCTTTAAGACCCCAGACACTTTTTTTTTCTTCCCATACCTGGGCACTATCTGTACTATGTGATTTTCCTACCATACTTTGCTATAGCACCCGTATTTTCAGTGATTTATTCATGAAGGTGAGTACTAAGAAGGGGCATGTGACAGGAACTAATTGTTCTTATATTAGGGCTATAGTCAATTGAGATCTCAAAATCAATTCATGTATCTATGGTTTATAATGTTCCTGGTTTAGTTTAGAGAGGTAAATATTATTTTATTGGAACACATTATAAATCACCCCCACTGGGCATATGATCATTCTTTTGATAGTATCACGTTTTTAGTCCATTTAAAACGCTGTTGAGAAAAGGAATTTATACATATATAGAATCTGTAGCTAGGCTGGCATGTACACCTTGTCATTAGATCTCCCTTGTGAACTATTGTGAATTTATTCTGTTTTTAAAAATATAGTCTGTTCTCTTTTTCCTTGAGGCCTTTCTGTTTTGCTTGGTTATTGCTGTTGAGCCCTTTTTAATTTTTTGGTCTTTATTTTGTATATTTTTTTCTGTACAAAGAAGTCAAGATGAGTGGATCTATGGAGATAGAAGCTGCATTAACGGTTACCTTGGGGCACAAAGGAAATGGGAAGTCAACAGCAATAGGTTCAAGAAGGAAGAAAATATTCCCAAGTCGATTGTGATGATGAGTGCACAATCCTTCTTAATATAATTGAACCATTAAACTGTGTGATATGTTACCTATATCTCAATAAAATTATTCCTTAAACGAGAATTGCAGTCTTGGAATCTGCCCCGTAGAGTTGCTGTGCGTTGGAACGGACAGCGTGGCAATGAGTTTGTGATCGTCTTTAAGAAGCCCTATGGGACAGTGTCAGTAATTGGCCTGTTAACTGAGAAGTTGGTTCTTCAAACCCACCAGTTTTCCTGAGAGGCCTAGGCAGTTTGCTTCGATAGTGATTTACAGCATTGGCAACCCTCTCAAGCACCTCTCCTCTAACAGGGCCACTCCGAGTCAGCAATGACTGGTTGACAGCGAATGGGATTTGCTTCCCGTGCCAGTTGTCCTGTTACTTAACCTCTTTTACATCAGTAATGTAGGATTATTGTGATGATTAAATAAAATAATTCATGCAAAGTGCTCAAAACAAGATCTTGCAATTTTTTAGGGTTTATTTTTTCACTTCCTTTGTTTCCAACTGTCTCAAAAATAACAATTTACATTTATTTAATATGCCACTCTTAAAAACCTGCTATCACCCCGTCTCATTCTTCTGCAGAGCAAACACCAAAGTTGAGGGAGGTCAAGCAACTTTCTCAACAGCACTAGCAGTTAAATGGTGAAAAGGGCTTTGGAACTCTGGTCTTTTGACGTTGTATTACTCTGCCAGGTATGTAAGGCAAGTTTCCCATAACTTCCTCATTGCTTGTCTTCATTGTTTAACATATTCTTGCAGAAATGCTTCCTTTATTCCCATATAAAACTGACTAGATCACTCCACTGATGCAGATCGGCTTATACCATTCTTAATTGCATAACTTATCAAACTGCATTTTAATTTTGAGTTTTTTTCTTCCAGTGGTTGAAAACTCTAACCAGCAGAATTTCATCTGATTTATTTATTTCGTTTTAATCGTTGCATGGTCTGAGATGGGCAGAGGGCATGGTGCTCTGCTGTATGCCTGGTGCTTTAAAGCTGCTAGTGTTTGCTGAAGGAGTAAATAAATATAGATATTTGGGATTAGAGATAGGCAGATGTGTAGCTAGTTTTCTTCATCACTTCACATGTTGACAGACAATCTGACAACACCCGAGGTCACAGTGATGCTGCTCTGTAAATACCGTTATGAAAAAGAATGCTGTTGCCAAAAATGGTTTTTCTGTACTTCCTACCCTGTTTCTTTTCTTATCAATTTGCTTTATTATGTGATTTTCATTGTCCAACATATATTGAAAAGGTCAACCACTTGAACTTCTGCAAGCAGAATGCTACCAGCAAAGGAGCAGCTCCAAATTCAATGTTAGAATCTCTGGACTAAAGGGGCCAGAAGAGAGGAAGAGACTCAGTAATACTCGTAGCAGATCACAGGACCCCTTGGTGCCAGGTTCTTTCGTGAAAGCCCCAGAAACATTCAAGTAGGTTGACTTGACCTGAATCAAGGTTAACAGTCAGTTGGGTCTTGGAGGGAGTATGTAGTGATGAAGATTTAAAACGGAAACATAAGGGACTATCTGTAAAGTAATCTCTCTTTTCTTTTTCTCCCTCATTGGTGCTTCTGGATTTCGTTTCTAAAATACGACGCTAGTGTTTCCTACACCTCCATATATCTGAGCAATCCAGTCCTTTATTGAACATAGACATGTGTGCACCTTATTTTCCTTATTAGATTTATCAAGTTGTTATTTTTAGTAAAATTTTAATAAAAACAACTGTGCTAAAATACCTAATAAATCTATTAGGTGCTCCTGAAAAACACACACACACACACACACACACACACAGAATTATATTATTTTATTCTGCATGTTAGTTTTTGACAGAAGTTTATTAACTTTTGAGAAAAGAATTTCCACTTAGTTCTTTGGAAATTTATCTCTTGCACTCACGTGTTTCTCTCGTTAATGAAAATGTTGCCATAGTAACATTCCTCCTTTGTCGGTGGGATTGTTATCAGTGATGGTCATCCAGGTGTCAGTCCGTGTGTCTTCGTGTGAAACCATAATTTCTTTCATTTTTGCTCAGAGGGTATTCTCAAGTTATTTATGTATTCTGTATGTAGGTTCATACTAATCCTTTTTTACCATAAACTACGTTTCCACTAAATACATAACTAGTATTTAGTTTTTATCATACTTTTTATAGGAGATATTTTCATAGACACATTTTAATCAGACAATAATGAATGGCAGGTATGGGATCCAGGATCCCCCACCCTCTCTCTGATCTAGGACAGTGGTCATATTTGTAGAACACCCACTTTCTAAGGTAGACACCGGAGAGTCCACCACCTTAACACCTTACCTAAGAACTTGAATTGAAAATCAGGAGCAAATAACTTTCAAGAGAAGTGTTAAAAAGTCTCTTCCATTATTACTGACTTTTAGTTGACTTAAACAATGTTCATATTGAACATGTATTATCAATTGAACATAACCAACCAGCAGAATTTTGACAGGTGAGATTTAAGTTTTGACCTTAAAAATGAATGCAGAACACAATACCATTCATTTTCATATAATTGAAAATAATACTTAGGAACGTACATTTTTATACGTTCCTGGTAGTGCAGTGGGTACGTGTTGGCCTGCGATCCGCATGGTCGGCGGGTGGAACCAACAGAGACTCTGCGGGAGAAACACTGGGCTTTCTACTCCCGTGAACAGTCGCCGGCTCAGAAACCCACAGCGGGGCCTGATGAGTCAGCATTGACTCGCTGACAGTGAGTTTGGTTTGGTCGGATCTTCCTATTTAAATTTGAATCATAATTTCAGTTTTCTGGACCATTCAATCTGTAAATCCATTCCTCCGATAGTACTGATTATTACTGGATGCCATTGAATTGGTTTTTACAGGGATCCTATATGTCCGAGCTAAATTGCCCCATAGGGGTTTTCACCTTTATGAGAAAGGTTAGTTTGCTGAAGTGTTCCTAGACAACGAAAAACTGTGTATTACATAAGAAAATGTATACTTTTATAGATGAAGAAAATAAAGGTCTGCACTTAGAAGATCGTCTATCTGATAACAGAATCTGAGTTTGGAAGTGGTTCTTCACCCTCTACAAGTTTATTAGTCCCAATGTCCTAGGTGCCTCATGATAATATGATTTTTTAAATAATCACATTCAATTCAACAAACTTTCTAGATAAATGTACATCAAGCACTTTGGGACATACTTTGTTCACTACAACACTATTAAGTGGTCTCTGTACATTCACACTGTCTATGGCAAATCTCAAATAAACCGCTTGTAATATATGACTGGAAATTCATGTAATCTGCTTCCACTTCAAAGCAGATACAATCACATACTGTTTGTGAATTGTCTAATGTGGAGACTCTAACTTGTTTTTAAGAACTAGTACTTACCTTTCTACTTTCCTCTCTTTTCCACTCCATTAAGCTTACCACTATGGGCTCTGTTATCTATATTTATTTATTAAAAATAACCATGAAGCCAAATACGGAAGTTGTTTTGCCTTTCTTAAATTGAAGTTATAATGCCCTCAGGCTAGCTGCTTCCACTTGTGGACACAAGGCAGGAAGCCACCCGAAGTAGAATCCTTATGCAAACAGAGCCATGGGTAGAATTGAAAGAAGCAGAAACAAGCCCCTAGATACTTTCTACAGAATTACAGTTATGATAAGACAATTTATAGACTATGCTAGGTTATACATTATTATATGTTCTTTTCTTGTGGCTAAGCTAAGAATGTTCACATTTCACATACACACACACACACACACATGCACAAATAGGTGTGGATGTATGCTATTATCTTCACGCAGTTAAATCGTAGAATACCCAGAACATAGTAACTTTTCATTTAAAAAAATAGCTAACCTCCTTTGAGGACATGATAGGTCTTTTAATTTCATTTATCTTGCTTGCAGATTCAGTTAAAATTCTCAGGGCTAAATTGATTCTTGATCTACTACCACCAGATGGCGATAATTGTCATCGCCACGTCAGGCTGCCTTACTGGGTGCCTAACACAGTATTTTCTTCTAGCTGTCAAGAGGCTGTTTCCGATGAAGTCTGATTTAACTGTCAATTAAATATATATAATTTAACTTTTTATAAACATTCAATATTAAGCATCACAATGATTTGAGCAACTCTCACAGTATTTTATTTAGTGATAAAACCACTATCTCCTAATGTGGTCTCTGTTTTCATTATACTTCATATATTTTTTATTCTAGCATTTAGCTCTTCTCTATCACAGATACAGTCCTTGTCTGACTACTTTGGCTCTTCCAGACAATGAAATCAAAGGTTTTAGTTGGCCATTTCAGTGTCCTTTTATATATTCTTGATTCATTTTCTGATTCACATAAAACTAAATAGAAAAAGAAATATTTAGCACTATGCTAAAGCTAAATAGTTCACTGATTGCTAATTACCAAATTGGGAAAAAATAAAGTTTCACTCTACTCATCTTAATTTTCCTTCTATCAACAGCTTTTGGTATCTTTATCCAGGATTGTTTCTGGATTTTCTTGTAGTACTTGTTATATTGCTTTATGAGTACATGTTATTAGCAATACTTAGTAATTAAATCACTGAATCTTTGCTGTGGGTTAGAGCAGCAGACTACTAGGATTTGAATCCTAGCTTTACCTGTGTCTATATATGTCATCATGTATCATTTCTCACCTCAATTTCTGTCCCTCAATTTTCTCATCTGAATCATAAGGCTATTAACAGTATTTAATTCATAGGGAAATTTTTAGGAATAAATTCATTAATATATATGAAAATTCAGAATAGTGGCTTGAAGGTGATAAAATCCTTTAAAACAACATTTTAGCTCCTTGTATTATGGAATATCGATATATTCCTGGCATTATACTAAAGGAAAGGGGCCATGATGGAACAAAGGTGAAGTCCTTGGCTGGTAACGCAAAGGGCAGTGATTCAAACATATCCCCTGACTCAGTAGGAGGAAAGCTCTGGTGATCTGTCCCCCAAAGATGACTGTCTGTCTACACTTTCCAACCACACCTCGGTCAGATAGAGTCACTATGAGTCAGAGTCCATTTGACAGCATTTAATAAAAACGATACTTCAGGACAAGACTGAACAATGAGCCACATTCATATCTATAATGGTTGGACCAATGTATAAACTTTGTATAATAATTAACTCATTTTTATAAAATTGAGCTAATTTCCATTGAGTGGTTTCTGACTCCCAGCCATCTCATATGTCAGAACAGGATTGTGTTCCAAAGGAGTTTCAATACCTAGTTCTTTTAAAGTAAATCACCAGGCCTTTCTTGCAAAGTACTTCTGTGTGGCAAACGTTTGGTAAGCCACTGAGTGTCTTAACTGCTTACACCACCCACATGTCTAATGTCTCCATAGGGTTTAAATTTGTAAAGAACTCAAGTTTTTAAAACAAAATAAAATATGTAAAGCAAAATGAAAATTAATTGAACAGTGTATAATCTTGAGATATAGGAAAAATTACAAGCATGTAAAAGTTCAGTTTGTTCCCCCCCCCCCACCCTTTCTCACTTGGCAGACACAATTCATTGTTTTTTCCCATCATCTGAAGAGTTCCTCTTTGCCAGCTCTGTTCCAGATTTTTATGCAGAATTGTAAAAGTACAAGAGAGTTTGGTAGGGTTTTGTTGTGTGTGTATGTGAGAAGGGCAGATGAGCAAAGGATAAGAACCAAACAGAGAAAGATTTGAGTGGTTTGTGGTAAAGAGAGAAAGAAAAAGAAGGATACCGTTTTGGATATGGTTATGCAGGGTGAAAAAGTGGGAAGCAAGATAAATTAGGTATGGCTATAGTTATGCAGGGTAAAAAAGTGGGAAGCAAGATAAATTAGTGAAATACTGAAGAATTTAATAAAATCATCCCCATGCTTAGTTTTCTCCAAGCAGCCTAATAAACTATATGATTGTAAGTCATGCTCCTTTGAGTGTTGTAGCATGCAGGCTCCATTAATTAATTTAAGCATAAATGTAACTATTTATTTAGTTCATGTTATTTCATAGACAGAGACCCCCAATGCCATCCACATCGTCCCTTACTCTAGCCAAACAGACTTCACAGATGTGATCAAGTTAATGATCTAGAGATAAGATAACTGTTCTGGGTTATGTGGCTGGGTCCACTGTCAGGGCAATTGGAAGAGATGAAGGAAGGCAGGAGACGAGGCATGGCAAGGGAGTCAGACAATGGACTGATGGGGCCCAGGCCGAAAAATACAGGCAGTCTCCAGACGTTGGGAAGGCAAGGAAACAGATCCTCCCCTACAGTGTCCAAAAGGAATCAGGCCCTATTGCCTTACTTTAGACTTTTGAACTTCACAGTCTTAAAATAATACATTTGCATAGCTTTAAGTATGAAATTTTGGTAATAGGTTACAGCAACAAAAGGAAAATAATATATAGACCTGTGATAAGACTCTGTCAAAGTCCTTTCTGAGAATTGAGAAAGTAATTGTTTGCTATTTGACTTCTCATTGGCTTCTTGATATCCTTTTGGCCCAAGTAGAGGCAATGAATTTATCTCTGTATGTGATGATTACCTTCCACACAGTTCAGTAAGTCAAATACATGAACCAACTTTCAGGCTTGGGATAACCCTGCAACAAAAATAGCAGCTATTCTTATATTTGGATAATATTTCAGAGTTCGAAGGGTTTTTGTTATCTCCTACATCTCAATTATTCCTATTGAAACCCATGATTTAATCATGGGGTGGGGTCAGGGAGAAAATATTCTAAAGTGGATTGTGGTAATGATTATAAAATTCTTTTTGATATGAGTGAATTGTGTGATATATGGATTATGTACCAATAACATTGTAAAAAAAGTTAAATATATATCCATCTATCTGGACTCTATCCACATCCCTCCAAATCCTTTGTCATAATATTCAAAGCCTCAGTCACTATCAGACTATTGCAGTCATCCCTATGTGGTCTTTCCACAGCTGGTGCCCAGGTTAATTTCTACCATAAAGATGTTCCACTAAGACACAATCCCTGCTCTCCAGCACTCCAACATTCAACAATGCCTTGATCCATTCCTCTTACGAGTAAATAAATAAAGGCCTTAGCAGAGTTAGGAAACATAGTCTGACCGAGCTCCTACCTCCTTCTCTAAACTCATAGGAGGCTATTCTTTACCTTTACTGTGAACTCCAAATCCTTTCCACATGGAACTCCTTTATTTGCTCAATGGGACCTTGTTTTGACTCCTTTATATGTATGGAACACAATCCCCGCCCACATTTACTCCAAGGTTAAATCGGAATCCTTTCGACCTCAATAAAAACTGTTTGACTTTGAGGATTAGCTAGTCCAAGCACATTATACTCTGTGGCAGTGTTCCTCCAACCTAGTACTGTTTCTGATTATACATCCTATGATTATTGAAAATCTATCATTTAGAATGGCATTTGCTACACACACAGCTAAAAAACGTTCCATAACTCCCTAACCTGAGCAACCAAAATTAAAAAAAAAATTATCCGTGTAAAACTTTATATATTTGAGACAGTATAGAGACATGCAGCATACAAAAAATTAAATAAACAAAAGCTTTTCAGATCCCAATTTCTTCTTCAAAGCAAAGCAAATGAGTTGAATATTTCTTATGGTCCATTCTAGAAATACCTATATATTATCATATGACTATTTCATTCAAGTCTGTGTATACACTCCTAAACTAAGCTCATCAAGGGCAGGTAATATTTTTGCTTTGCTCACTAGACTGTTTCAGGCATCAAGAGTGATATCTAGCATATGAAACATAATAAATACTTGTTGATGAATCAATAGAAGACATGAAAATATATACAATTCACATATAATATGAAAACTCAATCTTAGCCAAAAGGGAGCATTAGGAAGTAATTAGATATATTGCATATTTAATTTTCCCAAAAAAATCATGGGTGATATATAATGCATTTCATAGTCCACTTACTTGTGTTGCCAATGACAGAAGGAGAAAATTGGAATGAAAAGGTAGAGAACTAACCGACCTAAAACCATTATTATCAGAAATCAGCATCAGTAATCTCAAATATTATATGAATCAAATCCAAAAAGAAATCTGGTTGTGTTCCCAAGTGACTTTCCCAATCAGGAATATTTATAGACATTATTTTAAAAGTGTTACAAATCACAAGTCAATAAAAATAATAAAAGTCCTATGTGAAGTAATAAAATGATTTCATATGGGGTAAATCAGTTAATTCTTTTTTATGATTCTAGGACATTGGGAAAACATACTATCTCCCCTGTTGACAATGGCTCTGGGGTATATTCGTTTAGTAAATGGAAAAACAACGATTTACAGTGTCTTCTTATGGCAAGCCAGACACTTTTGCTGCTGTTGTTGTGTGTTGCAGTAGAGTCACCTCCACACCCAATGAAATGAAGTGCTGTGTGGTCTTGCACTATCCCTGTGACAGGCTGGCCATCAGCCAAAGATGAACCTTTGGTTAAGTTCTCAGAACTCAACCCCCAGGCCTTTATTTCTTAACTGTTTTAGTCTGGAAGCTCTGTTGAAACCTTCTCAGTATCATAGCGGAAACCTGCACTAACTAATTAGTGGTGAGTGTGGAAGAAAATGCATTAGCTGAGGAATCAGACGTAGGTCTTCCACATGGCAGGCAATCATTCTGCCACCGGGCCGCTTTGTTCTACCACCCTGATGCTATCTCATGTTTACCTGAAAGTAATATGACATCTTTCTGAAGAAGGTGCTTTACTATCAAAGTACTTTGCATATGTTATCCACAAAGACTACTCCCTAGAAAAGCACATAATCTTGGTAAAATAGAGGGCAGCAAAATGGATCAACACAGTGGCTTGCAGCAATGGGCTCAGACATGGGAACAATTGTGAGACCAGTGGTGTTTTGTCCTGTCCTACATTTGGTCACTTGGAGTCAGAGCTGAGTCAACAGCACATAACAACAATAGTGAAAACAACAATAGCAATGTCACTGATTCTACCTCGGTAGATTATTTTGAAATGTATAGCCAGCGTGCCTGGTAGATGTGGTTCAGATTTGTGTACTCAATACATACGATACTTATCATTGTATAAAATACATTTTAATGTTTGAATTACATATTTTCCGAATAAAATAAATCCCATAATCCAATTTTTAAGAATGATTTCATAGAGAGAAAAAAATGTCCTTCGAAATTGACTATCTATTTTCACTTAGCAACCATGGGATTTGTGGGACTGGTCCAGTAGAAGGAACTGGTCCCAATTCAATTGTGTTTCAAAGAATGACTTCACCAACATGCCAGAAATGTTCATAATGATAAACACAGGGATAGAGTACAAGGCATTATTCTGATCAGAGAGATTTATTCAGAATTAGCTTACAATCAAAGGTAGGAGAAGGACATTGGGCCTCCACTCAAGTACTCCCTCAATGCAAGAATACTTTCTTCTATTAAATTGGCATTGTATGATGCTCACCTTCCCAACACAACTGCTGAAGACAAAGCGGGTGAATAAGCAAATGTGGTGAAGAAAGCTGATGGTGCCCGGCTATCAAAAAGTATAGCATCTGGGGTCTTAAAGGCTTGAAGGTAAACAAGCGGCCATCTAGCTCAGAAGCAACAAAGCCCACATGGAAGAACATATCAGCCTGTGTGATCACGAGGTGTCGAACGGATCACTGAAGACAAATGGGTGCATAAGCAAATGTGGCGAAGAAAGCTGATGGTTCCTGGCTATCAAAAAGTATAACGTCTGGGGTCTTAAAGGCTTGAAGGTAATCAAGCGGCCATCAAGCTCAGAAGCAACAAAGCCCACATGGAAGAAGCACACCAGCCTATGCAACCACGAGGTGTCGAAGGGATCAGGTGTAAGGCATCATCAGAACAAAAAATCTTACCATAGTGAATGATGGGGGGAGTGTGGAGTGGAGATCCAAAGCCCATTAGTAGGCCACTGGAGATCCCCTTGCAGAGGGGTCTCGGGGAGGAGATGCGCCAGTCAGGGTGTGATGTAACAACGATGAAAAATACAATTTTCCTCTAGTTCCTAAATGTTTCTTCCCCGCTCCCACTACCATGACTCAAATTCAACCTTGCAAGTCTGGCTAGACCAGAGGATGTACACTGGTGCAGATAGGAACTGGAAATACAGGGAATCCAGGGCGGATGAGCCCTACAGGACCAGTGGTGTGAGTGGCAAAACAGGGAGGGTAGAGGGAGAGTGGGTAGGAAAGAGGGAACGAATTACAAGGAACTATATGTGACCTCCTCCCTGGGGGACAGACAACAGAAAAGTGGGTGAAGGGAGACATCGGACAGGGCAAGATATGACAAAATAACAATTTATAAACTATCAAGGGCTCACGAGGGAGAGGGGAGCAGGAAGGAAGGGAAAAATGACGACCTAATGCCCGGGGTTTAAGTGGAGAGAAAATGTTTTGAGAATGATGAGGGCAATGAATGTACAAATGCACTTTACACAACTGATGTGTGTATGGATTGTGATAAGAGTTGTATGAGCCCCTAATAAAATGATTTTAAAAAAAGAAACAAAGGAAAGTTACAGAATTTTTTTTCTTTCCTGAAGGATATCATGATTTGAAAATGCAAGGGCTGAGCTGCTGCTGCTAACTGATATGTCTTAATTTAGGAATTTTATCTATTTGGGGCTTTGTGTCCTATGTTTTACCTAATACACTACCTAGCTAAATATTTATATCTCTAAACTTCTCTTTTATTTTAGTTGCAGAGGATTTATAACATACACTGGTATCTCTTACTATACATATTCAAAATGTTTCCCTATATTTTAACCTTGCAGTACTTCTCTATAATGAAAATCTCTAGTGTTTCTCTACCTCACGTAATTCGCAGGGCTTATGCATTGATAAACAGCTCAATTGCCATAGAATGTGTGTCAAAGGGTAAATTTTATATGTATTTTAAGATTAAACTTTGCTATATACACACACTTGCACATATGAAAATCTCTTTCAGAACTAGCTAAAGAAGACAATGCTTATTTAAATAGAAAGTAAAGCACATTTTGTTACCTTTAGCTATATCATCTTTGTAGTAAATTACTTAAAATAATCAAATGTTAAATTTCCTCTCTATGAGTTTTACAGCTGTATATACCCATGTTACTTCAAGCTCACTGAAGATGTGTCTGCAGAGAGAACATTCTCAGCACTGTGGAGGGTTCCCTAAACCCCCCCCGCCCCCCAAGACATATCAGCCCTCCCATGGAGCTGTCATTACTCACATTCCCATCACCACCAATTGGATTTTCCTTTTCATAAATTTTATATATAAATGGAATCATACAACATATACATTTTGCATCTCGTTTCCTTCACGCAAAACTATTTCTGAGTTTGATCTATATCATTCAAATGTGAGTTCAGTTTGTGCCATTTCCTAGCTGCATGAAATTAAGTAAATCACAAAATTTCTGAGTCTTTCCAAAATGAATGTAAACATTGATAATACTACCTAGGAGATTTGTTGTGATTATTGGATGAAATGATGTATATAAAAATATTGCTTTTAAGAAAATGCCATAAAACTGATTCTTATTAGAACATCATTCTTTCTTGGTTTCATTGTAAGGCCAGCAGTTCAAAATTAACAGCCATTTTGTGGGAGAAAGATGTAAAGATTTACAGAAGCAGAAACCGACAAGAGGACTCTATGACTTGGAATAGATTCACTGGAAGTGAAATTTTTGTATGTTAAGAAGAAAGCACGGAAAACCAGAGAGAGTACCAGGACTGAGTTTATGCATGTTTAGTTATTAGGAAGGCTAATGAAGTTTCTTTGTTTCTATAATTTTCACTTCAAAATGGATATACCTGGTATATAATTCTAGGTGTGGGATTTTCTTCAGGAAATAAGAGATATAATCCATAAACATTCTTGTTAAAGTTAAAAGTATTCAGTGTTAATTCTGTGTTACAATAGAGGTATGGTCTAATATTCTCCAAATATGATACATATGCTTGTTTCTATTTTGCTTATTTAAGCAAAATTATAAATACAACTATTAAATAAATTAAAGAACAATAAATGGTTAAAAAGCAAGATAGTTTTGTACTAAGTTTCAACAAAATACCACCAAAATTCAACAGAAGTGTTTTTACATATAAGTGATATTAAATGGTAAAATACCAACAGCACTGCGTTGAAATGCAAAGAAAGATAGAGTTGATGATGACCCTGATCTGCAGTCCACATTATTGGGATGTTCTAGTAGGAGCAGTAACTTCACGTCTCATATTAAGTGCATACATATTGAAAGAAAGACTGCTGATCTTTATTTGTAGATAAAATGACTTAATAACAAAGAAACAATATTTTTTCCTAAAGAATATTAGAATTAGTAGAGCATTTGATAAGGTGACTAGATTCAAAGAGATTGTCACAGTTAATAGCAGTTCTTATATTAGCAGTCACCATATGGAAACAGAAGTAGAGAAGAAAACCAAACTCATTATGAAGACTGACATCAATCAGTAAACATAAAATAAGAGTAGAATTAATGGAAAGAAATATCAGGATACTAGGAAGAAGGAGAAAGCTACTAGAAAGACATCTATATTAATACATAGAATTTCATGTATCAATAGCTATTCTCCAGATAAGATTTATGGGAGTGGAATGAGCAGAATTATTTAAAAATTTACATAGAAAAAATAAGTGATCATTGTTAAGCAATAGAGAAAAGTCAAGTTCTACCGGATAGTTAAAATTTACTCTAGAGGTAAGAATCTCTCAACCTCATGAAGAGATTACTGAAGATACTGAAGCTATGAGTGCTCGAGTAAAGTGTATCGAAGAAACCAGATGGTGTCTGGCTATCAGAAAGTATAGCATCTGGGGTCTTTAGAAGTTTGTCTTCTAACAAACAGCTATCTAAGTCCACATAGAAGAAGTATGCCAGCCTGTGCGATCCATGGATTGTAAATAATAAAATGCAAATCTGAAGAAAGGAATCGTATCAGAGCATAAATTCTGAACACTGGGTTGCAGCAGCCTATGGATGACAGTAGAAGCCCAAAAGCCATTTGCAGAGTCTTCCACATGGATTAAGGTTCTTGTAAATTCCCTCTGAGCATAGTCCAGGGAGATGAATGGACTTGCTAGCAGACAGAAAGCATGGTAGAGTTGAGCTTGGTACCTGTAGTTAGGTTAAAATGTAAAACTGTATCATTTGATTTCCCTTTTGATTCATTTTACAGTAGATTCAGTTTTAATATTTTCTGCTATATTTTCAATGGAGGTTTTTCCATTTTTTCTAGTTATTGTTATTGTGTTTTGTTTTGCTTTTTTGGGCTTGCTTTCTGTTTGTATTTTATGTGATTTTCTGTATTTGACATCCAGGATAGGCAAATCTATAGAGATAGTAACTGGATTGGTAATTACCTAGGAGCATGGCAGGGTAAGATGGTGGGAAAATGAGGAGCTAAAAGGAATGATGAGAAGAAATGTTCTGATAACTTTTCTGAGTATGATTGAAAGATTACACTGTACAATGTGTAAAGCATATACCAATAAAAAGATACAATAAATGAATACATTAAATTATAAAAAGTTACAGTGTTCTGGTTGTAGTGGGGTACAAGGGGGTATTCCACCACCACCACCCCCTCCCCAAAGGGAAAAAGCTCAGCTGGGCAGAGCTTTTGTAGTACTAATTTTCCCCACTAGCCAAGCATCTAGCAACTCGCTCTGAGTTAGTGCACCCAGTGGCGTTACCTGGGAAAGTTCTTTCTGGTCGTAATGCATTTTTTTCATAAAAGTAGTTTTACTCCAACCTCATTTTTTGTGACGGCTGATTTAAGAGAACAGCATGCAGCTGTGAAGTTTTGTTTCCTGGTCAGGAAAAATGCGTCAGAAACTATTATGATGTTGAACACAGTTTGCCAGCTTACAAGGACCGTGCTATGGGAACAACTCAAGTGTATGAATGGTTTTCTCTTTTCAAAAAAGCTGAAATGTCAATTTATGACAAACCTCATTCTGAAGGTATGTCAACTTCTCGTACGGATGAAAATGTCACAAAAAATACATGCAGTTAGGTTCGAAGACCAATGATGAATCATTGAAGAGATGGGGCAAGTATCTGGACTCTCTCAGAGCATGGTTCTGGGAAGTTTAATGAAGATTTGGGAATGAGAAGGGTCACTGCAAAATCTGTGCCTCGGGTTCTGCCTGACCAGGAAAAAGGCTGTGGAGTGGAAAGGCGCCGTGCTTTGAAAGAACAGCTCCAAAGAGACCCAGCCTTTCTTTCCCCAAGGTCATTACTGGTGAGGAGACATGGTGCTATTCATATCATCCCCAAAGCAAACATCCATCAAGCCAGCGGAAGACAATCATCATCACCTTGGCCCCCACAAGCCTGTCAGGGGAAATCAAAGCTAAAGATGATGCTCATTTGGTGTTTTGATGGAAGGGGGATAGTGCATTTGGAGTTCGTTCCACCGGGTCGGACTGTTAATCATGCTTTCAATTTAGAAGTTCCAAAAAGGTTGCGTAACAGTGTGTGACAAAAAGGCCTGATCTGTGGCAGATGGGAGACTGGTTTTGCCACCACAACAACGCACCTGCTCATGCAGCCATCTCAGTGCATCAGTTGTTGGCAAAAAACCAGCATGCCTCTTTTGCCTCATGCACCTGACTCACCTGACCTCACTCCATGGGTCTTTTTTATTTTCAAAATGTTTCCAAGAATGGAATCACAGATTTGAGTAATATATTAAGTGTAACGGAGAGGACTTTGAATGTGATAAGGTTGTTTTGTAAAATAAATTTAAATATATAACTTTGAAGAAAATCCATTTTGGTTTTCTTCTGGTACCTCTCAGATTGGCCTGTTAACCATAAAATTGTTAGTTCATATCTACCAGCTGCTCCTCAGGAGAGAGGCGAAGCGTTCCACTTTGGTAAAGTGTTATAGTCTCATGGGGTCACACTGAGTCAGAATTGACTCAAAGGCAGTGAGTTGTAAAGTTAATGTTATCCAATCAGTACAGTACTAACCTCAAACCAAACCAAACTCACTGCCATCCAGTCAATGCAGACTTAAAGCAAGCCTATGGGTGTGTTTCAGAGACCTTAATTGCTTACCAAAGTAAAAAACTCCATCTTTTCCCTGCGGAGGGCCTAGTGGTTTTGAATTTCTGACTTTGTGGATTGCAGCCTGAGGAGTAACCACTTCACCACCAGCACTCCCTAGGCATAGAAAAATAAATTAACGGAGAAGAAATGCGAACGTAGAAACAGATCCAACTATGTAGGGCAAATAATATGGAATCCATGTGTCATTTAAACGCTCCTCTGTTGGCACAAGTTTGTGCCCCATGACTAATTTGAAGGTTGATGGTTTTAGCCCACCCAGCAGCACCACAAAGAAGGTCCTGGTGGTTTGCTTCCTAAGATGACAGCCACAAAGCCCCCTGGGATACCCCTGTGCAGTAGCTCACCAGGGCTCTCTCAGTGGGAGTACACGCAGCAGCAACAGCGTACAGAGAGCTTTACGAAGGAAATGTAGCTGCGAAATTAGCAATCTACATCGTAAAAAAGGGCAGATACCTATTTTACAAAATATATCAAGGTACATTTATATTGACTAAGTTTCTGAATCTCTAAATGGACAATACATATGCTAGAAAAAAGTGTAATGAAAATATTATTTTAAGATGGAGAACAACTTTTAAAAAAATGTAGGCTTGACATCCTCTGAAATATAAAGAAATGTTGAAATTTCACAAGGAGAACAACAATGCTGTAGGAAAAGAACCGATTTTTCTTCTCATCAAGTTGACTTCGTTTCATAGCCATCCTACAGGACAGGATATAACTTTCCCTGTCAGGTTCTGAGACTGTAACTCTTTCGGGGAGTAGAAAATCTGCTATTTCTATGGAGGAGCAGCCGGCACTTCCCAAATGCTGACTGAAGGGATGGCAAATGACAGAGTCAGAGCTCAAATATCTAAAAATTTATTAAAAATGCTAGAGCTTACAAGCAGCAAGAGAAATACATAGTAAAACCGCCCAATAGCATCACAATGAAACTGGTCAAAATTCAAAAGAGATAGCATCCACAGCTGGGAGACAGAGAAGATATTATTATTTGTACAGAATAGCTCACAGAAATCTGACATTACCAATGGACATTTTTAATAGTATTT
Source organism: Echinops telfairi (assembly GCF_000313985.2). Lineage (NCBI taxonomy): Eukaryota > Metazoa > Chordata > Mammalia > Afrosoricida > Tenrecidae > Echinops > Echinops telfairi. The sequence continues at coordinate 12,786,895 of NW_022107407.1, read as the reverse complement.
CCATTGATCAAAATGTCAAATAAGTGGGGATCTCATCTACAGAAACAAAAGCACAGGTATCTAGAGATGTACAAAAAAAGAGGTGTGTGGCACTGCCTTTTGGAGATGAAAATACAATGTAAATGCCTACTTAGAAAAGGATAAAAAAAGAAATGAAGACTAAACTACATCATAGGATGAATATTCTGCTAGTACTACAGAGAATGAGACAGAGCACTGTGTTTGGGCCTGGAGAGATGTCCATGGTACATAATTAGGAAACAAACACTATAGATAATATTTATAATATAATCTCATCCTTGACAGAAGCTGGTGGCAGAGTGGGTTATACATTGAACTGCTAAACACAAAGCCAGCAGTTCAAGTCCACCCATAGCTCCTTGGGAGAGAGCTGAGACTGTCTGCTGCGATAAAGATTTCGTCTCAGAAATCCAAACAGGGCAGTTCTTTGTTCTCTGGGTTCCTTATGAGTTGAAGTCAATTGGATGACAGTGGGCTTGGGTTTTGTGTGTGCTCATCTTAGCAAGGGGAACAAATAAGCTTCATATTAACATACAACTATTTGTGGGTGGATATAAGGATGCTGTTAAACCTTTGGATTCAATGAAGAGAAGAACAATAGCTTTGTCTTTATAAGGGTGAGTAAAAGAGTATTGCTACAAAATAGCAATAGCAGACACTTTCATTAAACAGAAATATATAAAATATGAGTCTATTGTTTTTCAACACATCCGCCATTTAGGTTTATACACGTCTGAAGGTGATCCCATCTCTCAAGGCTTCCCCGAAGAATTCTGCCCTTTTCTATGTCTTCGACTTCAAAGAGGGTTTTGACCTCCTTGGGGGACTCAAATAATTTCTTTCTATGTGTTTCCAAGTTGGGGGAACACAAAGAAACCAGAAGGGGCAATATCAGGAGTTACGGTGAATTGGGTAAGGTTTTCCAACAAAATTATCACAAGACAGACCTTGTGACCTAGAATTAGCTGATGAGTTGTCGTGTTGAGTAAAAACAAACAAACAAAAACAAAATAAAAAAACAATCTTTGGCTTAACTTTCCAGAACTTTTTTTCTCATCAACGAAATTTTCAATTTTCTTAACATTTTTTCATAAAAAGCCATTGTAATTCTCATGTACTCTTTGAGAAAACTCTATCAGGATTACCCCTCTGGAGTTCCCCTTAGAAATAGTAGCCATCATCTTCTGAGCTGACTTCTTTGAATTAAACTGGCCCAATGGATCCCTAGAACGCCACTGTTTGAACTGGATCTTTTCCCTTCCTCCTTTGAGGTCACACTGTGCAGACTAAGAATGAATGCACTTGTACTAGTGAGGACTTGTCTGCAGCCACCCACCACTGCAGAAATAGCTTTAAATATATTTTGCTTGGAGTAAACCCATGCATGTATGATCTAGAATTCTAATAGCAATACTTTTTTTTAATTACCCTAGTATTTGTTCTGGTTTGCTTAGCTTGTTATCATCTTATTTTGGAAAATTATAAACAAAATCCAAATATTCTTTAAAAGCAAAAGATAGACAATTTGTGTTTTCATAGGGTGTGCAGAACATGGCTTGGGAGAGGGATGTGGGCAGACATATCTGACCTCTTCTGCTGTCCCTCTGGCCTGGGGCAGGTGTCTGACATGCCTCAATGGTTCATTCTTCTTTAGCTATTCTGTCATCCACTGTTCTTCCATGGCACTCTACTACGTCTATGCTGGGTTCCATAATTCATTGCAAAGGTCCCCAAGAACTCACAGCCAATACTTTTAATTAAGGGGTTTGTTAGGGGAACTAGGAGCCTTGGTGGTGTAGTGGTTACACACTGGGCTGCAATCAGCAAGGTCAACAGTTTGAAACTACTAGCCACTCCTCAGGAGAAAGACAGCGGTTCTACTCCGTAAAGAGTTACAGTTTGGAAACGCAGAGGAGCGAGCCTAGCCTGTGCTGCAGGACCGCTATGAGTTGGCATCGACTTGATGGCAGGAACAATTAGGGGAGTTAATAGGCTACCGCAGTCAGGATCAATGAACAGGATACAGTCACTGGCTCACAACAACAGCTCTCTTCAGCCAGCGAACGTGTCTCTCTCTAGTCCTCAGTCTCTGAGCCATGTGTCCCTTGGCGGCTGAGTCTGTGGGCCAGGAAGTCAACCCAGCAGTTGATCTGTCTCATAGTACCATGGTCTCAGTGGGGTTCCTCTGTCTCTATGCCACAGCTTCTGATCACAGCAGCTTCTGCCGTTTCAGACAAAGATCTTGGACATGCTTTTCCAATGTCCTGTGATTTCTCTCTGTGTCCCGGATGGCTTTTATATACCAAGCAATGGTTTCTAGTATACCATACCCAAAAGGAAAATGGAAGATGCCATCATAAATAACACCTTTCCAGTAAAGTAGGCTTACATATACCCACAAGGAAACAAAGATGTGGCTTGGTGCATACCCTCTACTAAAGTCAGGTCTTAATCCCATCGGAATCCTGGGGAGATTTTGTTTTACATACTCTGGACATGTTGTCAGCAGAGACTAGTCCCTGGAGAAGGACATCATGTTTGGTAAAGTGGAAGGTCATTGAAAAAGAGGAAGCTCCTCAAGGAGATGGATTGACTGACTGGCTGCATTAGTGGACTCAAGCATAGGAACACTGGGAGCCGAATGCAGGATCAGCCAGGGTTTGTTCTGTTGTGCATAAGGTTGTTATGGTTTGAAACCAACGTGATGGCACCTAACAACAACAACAATTTTGTCAATTAGTATATATAGTATATATAATGCCCTACAAAATGGGATTGTAGCTACAGGTGTGGAGTCCAGAAACATATCACACACATAATTATGACTAAAGGGGTCCTATGAACAGACTACACCTCAGAGATGAGGTGTAACAGTAGGTGAGATGGTTTTCACCATCAGCCATCTCTGAGCAGGGAAACCACTACTGGGTTTTCTCTTCATGTGAACTATGCAAAGTGCCCGACTATCAAAAGATATAGCGTCTGGGGTCTTAAAAGCTTGAAGGTAAACAAGTGGCCATCTAGCTCAGAAGCAACAAAGCCCACATGGA
>NW_022107407.1:12769490-12783031 GCF_000313985.2 Echinops telfairi | reverse complement strand
GAATGATGTACAAATGCGCTTTACACAATTGATGTGTGTATGGATTGCGATAACAGTTGTATGAGCCCCTAATAAAATGTTTAATAAAAAAAAAAGTTTTGGTGACTCCAAAAGTAAAGCCATTAAAACTGAACAGCAGTGGACACTCGCCAAGAAACGAAAGTTCACAAACACCTGAGAAGGAAATATATGGAAAGGGCTATTTGTCAGCATTAGCATGTATGTTACTTAGCTGACTGCATGGAAATACTGTTCAACACACAGGTGCACATAAATCAAACAGCCTCCAACCCAATCGTATTGCAAAACTCTGTTAGCTACTAACTTACAAAGAGCCAACCCAAGCATATTCATCATTCTCATTGCCATTGTCTTTTTCCTTTTGAGAATTTCTTCTCCATGATATGTGGCACTTAATTGATGAAAGATCTGCATAGCGAGTTCATTTATTTACTGGTTAGATTTATAAACACGGTGGCTTCTGTTAACGTTTGGGTGTACAGATGCAAAGGTGACAGGGAATATTAATAACTAGTGGAGAGGAGAGCAACTTGCCTCATGTACAATTTTAGCTTCTGATGTTTGGGTTTATAATAACCCTAGATGTTGGGGGCCCTGCAGACGTCTTCACAGACAGCCCCTCTGTGTGGCATGGGTAACTCTCCTGAACATGATCAGTTTTTCAGGGTTGGGGAACATCTGGCCAGGTCAAAAAGCCATAAAACTAAACTCACTGCAATTGAGTTGATGCTGATTCATAGCGACCCAATAAGGTAGGGTAAAATGTCCCAGTGGGTTTCTGAGAGTGTAATTCTTTATGAACATAGAAAGCTTTGTCGTTCTTCTATGAAGCATTGGTAGTTTCAAACTCCTGACTTTGTAGATTGCAGCCCAACACGTAACCATTGACACCAGGCCACATAAGGCCCTAAGACAATCCATATGAGCTAACATTAGTTGCCTCACCAAAGAGAAGCAGTTGCAGCCATCACATTAGAGTTGGGTGAATTCAATGTTGACCTAATACAGCAGGCTAATTTTTAAGTCGATCATTTTGTATGGTTCACGAGTGATTTGATAAATATCCAAATGTCTTTTTGTAGAAAAAAGTTCCCCACCCGTGGGTTAGTCAATGATGGCTCTGCAGAAAGCACAGAGCCTCTGCTTGGAGAAGGCAACTCTGGAAAGAGTATGTCATTTTTCTGGCACAGCCCATGAGTCTTACAGAAACCCGTCTATGTGGTTTTAAAGAAAAAGTGTATAGACCATATACCGTATATACTGGTGTACAAGCCGAGTTTTCCATCACATTTATAATGCCGTTTTGTGGTAAAATTAGGTGCCTCGGCTGATATTCGGGTCAGCTTATACTCGAGTATATACGGTAAATTGTTAACACAAATGGGAGTATTGCGATCAGAAATGCTCACTGGTGCCTACTGAAAGCTTAACTGGTATCTTGGTGACACAACCTATTAAAGAAGCCGGTGTTTTGTGCTCAAAAAGAGACCTGCCAATCTATAACACTTCCCTTCATATTTGATAACAATTGCTTTTTTTTTTCTGAATGATAACTACATGAAGTGAAGCATTCCCCTCTCCTCATGGTCTTCCTCTGCATACTATTTCCTTTTGAGAAAGGCATATGCACATTAAGAGCTATATTTTCTTACACATTTGGGTACATATCTGGCATGTTAACATTATGCAAATTAGAAGATTGTTTTTAATTCTTGGCTAGCCAGCCTCTGACACATGGTGAACCCATGCACATCGAATGAAATTCTGCCACAGCCTCAACCATCCCCATAATTGATTGCAAATTGAATTGTTGCAACGTATACACTTTTCACTGGCATATATACTTTTTCTGAAATAGTTCATCAGGCCTTTCTTTTGCATCTTCGTTTGGATGCTTTTTTGACATCTGCTGAGCTTCATGGGTGCAGCTGAGGTGGCTACACATTGAGCACATAGCTGTAGCTACCTCCAAATATATTTCAGCAAGGCCACGCTGTAGTAGTGTAAGGTGATGGCCTAGGTAGGCTCACTAATTTATGGCATGGGCCTCTTTTATACAATTAATGTGAGCCATGACCAATTTCACTCAATATTAGCAACTGAGGGAAACATGTAACCACATACTACAAGAGTCTGAACTAAAAATAAGGAGGGAGTTTTCAATTGAAGCCATCCAGACATTCTCCTTAGAATGTTCAAATGCCATTATGTTATTAAATCAGTACCATTTCTCTTTATAGGAATTAAATCCAAAATAATCTTCTCAAGCAAATGCAGAGAGATGATCGATAAGACTCTGTACCATAAATTATCTTGAGGTCTCTAGAATGAGCCAAAAACAGATTTAAAAAAAACCCCACCAAAAACATTGACCTAGGAATGGGTTTTTGGCTTCCACTAAATCCTACTTCCAGTTTAAGAATAATTGGTTCTTACATCGTGACTCTGCTCTATACTTGCCCTCAGGCAGGGAAAACAGAAGATATGAGTGCTATAACAAAGAGTGGTGAAGAAATTAGATGGTGCCTGGCTAGCAGATAAAACAGCATCTGGGATCTTAAATGCTTGTTTCCAAACAAGCAGCCATCTAAGTTAGATGTCAATTAAGTCCAATAGATGAAGCCCAGCAATATCAGTGACCAAAGGATTGTAAATCATATAATTGGAAGCTTAAGGAGGGAATAGTATTAGAACCTAAACTGTGAGATACTGGTTTGCAGCAGGCTGTGGATGCTAGTGGAACCCCAAGATATATTTTTGAGATCTACACAGGAAATAGGCCTCTGATGATCTCCCTCTATCCGTAATAGAGGGATGGGAAGAAACTGTTTACCAAACAGAGTGCATTGGGGAGAAGACTATAGAAGATTAATTGGATAAACCTGACTGACTTTAATGGTTAAAACCTTGTCAGTTGATCTCTCCCTCTCCCTGCTCTCCCCCGATGCACATTGGGCCTGACATGGGTTTCAACATTTTCTGTAATTTTTTGTTTGTTCATATTAAGGTTTATCTCAGATGTATTTTTTCATTGTGGGTGAGTTAGTTTATTGTGCCAACCTGGCCGATAAACACATATGGGGTTAATTGAAGGGCGGAGGGATAAATGGCTTGGTGAGCCTTGCCTTTCAATTTCTTGATTCTCTTGCTTTCTGATGGTCAGACCAAGGTGCAGCTGCCTTAGTCAGTTCCCTGCTTCAGCTGGAAAGGCTCCTTTCCTGCTAGACATCCCTGAGGAGAAGCCACATGGACCTACCCTGATGCAGCCCTGAGTGCTGGAGCAGCCGTATGGAGACCCTGCCAGCGCTGAGATGTTTACACATTCACTGACTGGGCTTTCCACCTGCAGTCAGCGTCATTGGGTCTGCTTTGTGAGAAGGAGCAAGACTTTGTGGATTTGTGTCGGACATATGCACATATGGGCTAATGTTAGACTTGTAGGCTTGGGCAGCACTGGGTTGGGATGTTTTCTTGATGTGCACTTATCCTTTATATAAAATGCTCTCTTATACTTGAGTTTCTGTGGATTTGTTTCTCTAATGTACCCAGACTATCACAGGGGGTGATACTTTTGAATTTTTGTTATATGTTTTCCAGTAAAAGAAACCCAGGATTTAGGACTCTATAGAGACAACAGGTAGAATAAGGGTTCTGGGGGAAGGGGTACAGTGGTGATGATGGTGGGGCAGGTAAAAGTGAACTGATGTCCCGGAGTTCAAGAGTGAAGACAATATTTTGAAACGGATGTGGTAGCAATTGCACGAGAATGCTTGATGCAATTTACCTATGTGCTATCTGTGTTAGCTCCCAATAAAATGGTGGTGGAAAAGAAAGTACTACAGAATGAAACACTGCCTCTTGATAAGCTAATAAAAGGCATAGTTTTGTTTGTTTTTTCTTTTGCTATTTAATATATGTGAAGTTTCCTTATGAAGGCTATGTTGATTAATATTTTAAAAGTTTGATCTCCAATTCACAACATATCTCAAGTTTTAGGATTGGCCACTTGATGCGGATCTTCATCAAAAAAGAGCCAGGTTCATGTGTCATTTCCCAAGAGAGACAGCCCTTTCAAAAGCTAAGGAGCATGCTATCTTGAGCTTGAACTCCCTTATTTTTCAAGCTACTTTTCCTGACTCTCCAGTTTGTAGCTTTGGGTTCAACCAAATGCCCTAATAACCCAAATTCAAGACAAATGTTTAAAAATATACATACATTAGTAACTATTTAAATTCCATTTTACAATATTCATCTACTTGTTATAGAAGAAAAATTTCAATTATTTTTTTAATTTTTGTCTTTTAGAAGTTACTACCCGTCATCCTCACTCATTCCCTTGCTCCTTGGACTCTCATCCCACATTTCTGGAAGCATAGTTGCTTGTTTAATGAAGAAACACAAAATCAACATATTCAGAAATATCCATATCATCTCTCTTCTAGAGACCTTACGTCAGTCCATTATATCAGTATCCCCTCTTGCTCAAACCTGAGAACGGGACCTCTTTTATATAACATCCACATCAAATGTTGAGGGTGCATTTTGAGTCTCTGATATCAGAACAATTCTCTGTCTCTACTGCTTCTGCACTAGTTAGGGCCACCTCTACGCTTGCATACTTTTCCTTTAACAGTTGCAAGTAAAAGCGTTAACCGATCATTAAGAGTTAACATCTCCAGTCTTGCCTAGAATATGCTTAACGATTTAAAAACTAGGCAAGGCCGCCTCAGTCCCTTGTTTAAAAGTTTGTAAGACTTCCTTCACCCTGGCTCATAGTCCAATCTCTTTAGCATAGATGGCAAAAGGTGATCGTCCTCATTTATTTTCTCATGAATTTTGCTTTAGTCAGTGGACTGGCCATCATGATCTTTCACTGATTCAAGTTTTATCACCTCTCTTACTTTCAGCACTTTCTTGCCTCTGTTCCTGGACAAGGTCCTCTGAATCCTGTGATCCACTTGACAAAGTTAGGTCTTCACCACATGCCCTCAAAATATCATGTTGTTGTACTGACACAATGTTTGTGAGATTATTCTAATTACTTATCAAGTTAGTTGTGTATTTACTCGGGTCTTAAGTTCACAGGTGCAAGAAACTTTCCTGAATTGTTTCCTAAACATGACCCACTTTCTGCAGCATGTGTTCATGGACTCAGCTCTGCACGAATAAATAAACTGGAAAACAGAAGGAAGTATAACTGGGCAGATGAACAGTGGGATGGATATATAAGGATATTGTGTCTTTTACTCCATGGACAAAAATCTAATTGTGTGTTGTGGTGCAGGCAATAGTCAATGGGTAACAAAAGTTGCATAAAAGGAAACACATTGTTTTTCTTGTTGTTGTTAAGAATCTTTGAGTCAGCTTTGACACAGGTGAGCGGAGAATAATTGCCTCCACTGGATTTCTTGGACTCTAATCAGTGTGGAAGTAGATTGCTATACCTTTCTCCCATGAAGCAGCTGGGTGAATATGAACCACTTAAAAATTTACATGACTAGGTTCCTCATGAACATGATATAATCATAAAAACAAACAAACAAACAAGAAAAAATCCCAAAGCCAGGGAATGAGCCCTCTTTCATTCTACCATTCACTAGCTGTGCGCAGCTGGGGGTAATTCTGGCCTTGTTCACCGTGTTCTGTCCCTGGTAACGCTGCTAACAAGCCTTTTCGCAGTCATTTGAGGGGCTGTATTTTCATGCACATAGATACCTTTGGGGGTTAAAAGAGTTAATGTGTGACTGAAAAGTAAAAATTTGAGATTCTTCCATTTTCATGAACAAGATCAGGTCTGATACCCAGGAAACTGTTAAATTCTTCAACACGAGACAGATCTTCAAGACAGGCAGATGCATTCTCAGCTCTAGGGAACAGTTCCTGAGAGATGTAGATATGAGGATAGATAATTTCTCCGTTCCCTCCCTATCAAGTGCACTGTGTTAGGCAATCACCAAGAAGTCACCAGCCTCATGATATAACCTAATGATGTCTTTAGTGGTTTAAATCCAATATATGTTCTTTTCTGTTATAACTTTTGTTATTGATATATTTTTTAATATCCAAAATAATTACTCATATATCACAAATTACATATGAAATTTGCTGGGAAAAAGGATCAGCACTTAACATGGTTGGCAATTTTTCTCCCAGGGCAAAATTGGATATGCATTGGTCTTATGACACAGGTTTTTCATATACTCAGTTCTAGCAGTTTTCCGAGAACAGTGCTATGAATAGAACATACAAGTACAGGTATGCATCCCATTACCTCATTTGAGGCAAATCCAACAGCATAAACTTTGGTTTTATATAATATAATAAACAAAAGAATATATATATATATATATATCCCTTTGTTTAATATCTATATATATCCTTTTGTTAATTATTCCCCACTTAATGGTTTTACAGATCCCCAAACCCAGATTCTTATATCACTGGACTACAGATACAGAGGCATCAGTACAGGCAGAAGAGGCAGAAGGTACAGCTCTGGACACAGGCTCTTGGGTTTTGTCCTGCTTCAGCCAGTGGGTAGCCGGGGTGGACTTAGCCAATTCCACTCACTCCCCAACTGCTTTCTGTCACTGAGTGCCCTCAGCTGCCCATGCTGCCTGTTCTCTAGCCTCTGCTAGCACCTCTAGCAGTAGTCGCAGCAGTGGCAAGTGGTGACAAGGACAATGGACACAAACTCCCATAAGGTTTTAATAGAATCACAGAAAGTCTTACTTCACAGAAATAGACTTCCAAAGGACAGGTGTGCCTTTCACACCCACCAGCCAATGTGCAGGAGAGAGATGAGGCTCTCTCCTCCATAAAGATTTACAGTCATGGGAATCCTATACAGGGTTACTATGAAATGGAATGAAATCAATCATAATAGGTATGGTTCTTGATATCATGAACATTAAGCAACGCACACCTGTAATCAGACTCTTTTTTATAAAGGAATTTATACTTTTCTTGGAGATCATTATAGCACAATGTAAAGAGTACATTAGAGGAAGCCCGGCAGTGCAGTGGTTAAACACAGGACTGCTAAACAGAAGGTCTGTGGTTCAAACCCATCAGTTGCTTGGTGCAAGAAAGGTATGGCAGTCTGCTACCATCCATACTTACATTCTTGGAAACTCTATTGCACAGCCTGCTCTATCCTCAAGGGACACTATGAGTCAGAAGCAAAGCAACTTGGTGGATCAGGCACAGTGGCCCTGAGGCACGTCTCACATTGTTGGAGCGTAGATCAGAGTCTGGGAATCTCAGCACACTTCTTGCATATATTCTATTATGAAAATACACCAGAGTCTGATCTTCACATACATTTGTTCTGACCATTAGAATTCCATTAACTGAAAGGGTAGTTGTTAATTCCAACAATTTCAGTACTTTAACTTCATTATTATCTAACCTTAATTTACTTGAGTCAAGGGAAATATGTAAAGGAGCTTCAGAATTACAAAATAATAGAATTTTTCACCCAAACTTTTTGAAGTCCTCTTCCATGTATATAGGGTCATTAAAACACCTGAGGAAGAGTCTCACTTACACAGCCAAGAAGGCATTTGTCTTGTTTAATAGTATACCAGTGACAACCAAAGCATTAGAAAATGGGAGTCATTCTTTTATTTTTAAGGCATAAGGAATTTTCATTTTGAGAAAAATATATTTCACTGATTAAGACCATTCATACTCTCATAATGAAAATGAATGTGAATTTCCTTAGGGATTTGTGTGTGTGTGTGTGTGTGTGTGTGTGTGTGTCCTGCTATTGTTTGTCTTGTGTTTTTAACATTAAAGAGTTAGAAATGATCAATAAAAAATGTGTGTCATGTAATCCAAATTATAAAGTACTACAAAAAGGATCACATAAATGAAACAAAACCATGATATTTCACAGCAGAGATAAAATGCTTGTTTGCTCTTAGTACTTAATCTTCTGCTACAGCACATTCATATTGAAAATGCAAATTCCCCAGGGAAGCGAATTCCATAAGGTCTTTCAACACAAGGAAGTGTTAACATGCATTGATGAATAGCACCATTCAATGTAAATGGAATTTAAAAGAATATTTTTAAAATGTGTCCATTCGCCAATGTTCTATAAAAATACCATCAAAATGGATGAAATTTTTCTCACACAATGGTCACTGATTTTTATTCCACCATGAAACACCAATCTGGTTGATGGTGACAAGTACAGATTCTATCAAACCAAACCAATTTCACTGCCATCGAGTGGATACTGAGTCATAGCAACACTATAAGACATAGAAAAATCATCCGGTACTATGGAGCCCGAGTGTTTATATATCGATCGATGTTTGAAATAACATATATGCAATAAAAATAAAAAATGTAGAGATGTTGTGTCCATTAGTGTATAATTTGATGTAAACAACCAAACAAAAAAATATGTAACATTTTAAAAAATGATGATTCTGTAATTTCAAAAGAGAGAACAGTCCTAGAGAACTTCAAACCAATGGGAGAGCTACACCCCTGCACGGACCCCGAGACAGGGCAATCCTGACCACAAGGCGATCTCTCACTGACACGTCTACATTTCTGGTGGTTATAATCCTGAAATGCTTATTGGAAAGGGTAGCCCAACGTTCTCCTTTGAAATCTTCTACATTATGCAAGACTTACGTACGCACACGTCAATATGCCTTTGTTGAAAAGATTGCTTTTCTGCCTCGCATCTGGATGAAATCCCTAAAAATCGAATGGCAGGAACAGAGATGAATGATATGTTTACCAGAATAGTGGGAAGGAGGGGACAGGGGCTGCACAACTAGCGTTTCTGCATGGAAAATTTAAATTTAAAAGTTTTGTTTGGTTTGATCTGAAACTTGCAAGGACATATGACAAGGGGCACTGAGTTTTTTGGTTGCTTTTTATTGCCTTCAGAAGAGTGACTTCTGCAATTGCCTCTTCTCAAGAATCTTCCCGGGCACCCACTGGACTCTCCCAAGGACAGAGAGGTTTCTCATTCCCTTTATGAGTGCTTGGGCATGGATCCAAGTCCTGGTGGCACAGTGGTTAAACACTCCACCGCTAACTGAAGGCACCATTCTCCAGCAGAAAGATCAGACTCTGTGCTCTTGTAAAGATTTCTCATTTCATTTGCTGTCAGTCCGAATCTACCATGTGGCCATAACAATGGGGGACCCATAGGGGTTCTACTCTGCTCTGTTGTGTCACTGTGAGTCAGAATTGACTGGGTGATGATGGATTGTTTTGTTTGCGGGCACTAATCATCATTGTACTAGCAGCTGTGGGTTCTCTGCCTTGAAATTCAAGTTCTAAGGAATCTTACCTTATTTTTCCACATTCAGTGTCAACTTGCCAATTCATATTGCTTGACAGGTCAAAGTAATATAAGGAGCAAGCACAAATTCTATTCTAAGTCCCTTGGCTTCGGTTGGATTCTACAATCCAAGTTCTACTGATGCCTTGCACTGAACAATATTGTGAATTGTGTATCTATAAATAAATTGATTTATTTATAAGTAGTTAACTTCAAAGGCACTCAAGAGCACTGATTTGAGGGAGAAGAACAGTAGTATTTGAACATCAGAACCTTACTCTGATCCTCTGACACTGTGCTTCATCAACATTGTGAATAAGGTGACAATTGAACTTTTATGAACTAGGTAGTGAATTTGAAGATCATTTGTGCATTGTCTCGAAAGAAAACTCATTCTTACCTTGTATGAGTTTTAAAGCAATTTTCATATGAAGTTTTAAAGTCCAACTTGATTGGAAATTGGAAATGTCCTAATAAATATTTGTATACATATAATGAAATAATTTCTTAAGGAACAAGGGGATCAGACTATTCACAAGGTACTCTAAAATTTAAGTTTTTAATTGACTTTTACAGGTTAGGGAGTGCCTTGCTGCTATAACTAAGTAAGTGTAGAATAAATATTTACAACTTCAAAGGAATACTTCATTTCTTTTGCTCTTGAAGCTCCCAAGAATATTGCAAAGAATTATACCCTTAATTGTATAATTATTCCTGTACATTTCCTCTAGATAAAATATCATGTTCTTGAATAGAAAATATGATAATTATACTTGTAAATATACTTCTGATTGTGAAAACTAGTTATCCTATCTTTTGCCCTCTATAAACACTTGACTGTGTGTATAGGAATACATGCATGTGTGTGTGTGTCCTTTCACCATATTTATTCAATCTGAAGCCGGATCAAATAATCCCCAAACCCAGACTATCTGAAGAAGAAGAACGCAGCATCGGCATTGGAAGAAGACACAATAACAATTTTTGATATGCCAATGAAATAACCTGGCTTACTGGAAATGACCAGGGCTTGAGGCAGTTATTGATCAAGATCCAAGACTTCAGGTCAGGAAAACAAAAGTCCTCTCAGCGGAAGCAAGAAACGGCACCAAGATAATGGGAGAAAGATCAAAGTTGTCATGAATCTAATTTTAATTGGATCCAAAATCAATGCCCATGGAAGCAGCCATAGAGAAATCAAACAAATTATTGCATTGGGCAAATCTGCTGGAAAAGACTTCTTTAAGGTGTTCAAAAGCAAAGATGTCCCTCTGAGAACTAAGGTAAGCATGACCCAAGCCATGGCATTTTAAATTGACTGACAATGCATGTGAACACTGTACAATGAATCAGGAAGCTTAAAGAAGAAATTATTTGAAATATTATGGTGGCAACTAATATTGAACTATACCATAGACTGCCAGAAGGAGAAACAAATTTGTCAGTATAGTCAAAAATGTTCCTTAGAAGATGGATGGCAAGACATGGTCCCACATACTTTGCATTTGCTATCAGGAGGGTCCCTGTCATGGAGGAGAACATCATGCGTGGTAAAGTGTCAGCAAACACCAGAAAAACCCTCAGTGAGACGGAGCAAAGAAGCGATGGCTGTGAGGATGGTGTGGGACTAGGTAGCATTTTGTATGGTTATACCTTGGAGCTCTGTGATTTGGAACTGAATGGATAGCATCTAACAGCATAACAAAATACTAGCGGCTCCCAGAAAGTTCATGAAAGTGGAATCGAGATATAAATGAAAATTTCTAAGAACTTTTATATAGATCACACAATAATAGCCATGCATGATAATACAATATATACACAATAATATAATTTTGCTTCATGTAAGCAATGCATTTTTTATTCTGAAAGTGTGGTCCACCCCACTCATAGCACAATATGGGACTGGCCTTTTGGGAGATTACTATTACTATTACAAAGAAAACTAAATACCTAAATGACTACACGGTGCATTGGAGCTAGTATTCAGTATGTGAAACGGAATCAATGACATAGTTCCCTCTGACTCTTTCTGACCGGCCCTTCCAACAGCCCAACCCTTTTGTCTGGGAAAGTGAGAACTAAGAGGCACTAAAAAGCTATGCTTGTCTTCAGGGCTTTTTTCCTGTTGTTTCTGAACTTGCCAGACTATAATATCCTAGTGGGATGAAAAAGGGGTTCATAGGGCTAGTTTTAAACCAAAAGAGTTAGGAAGGCTATAGGACATTTTTTAAATTAAAAAGGCTAGAGAATAATGTAAGGAAGAAGGTAGGAAATTGTCTCCTAAGAAAAAAGATATTGCCATAAAGGCAGTTTTGAAATGGTGGTTTTGGTTGAAGTAAAAAGAATTAAACAGTTCATTACAGATACATAGAACTTAATGCAAGATTGTGATATATATGAGTAAGTCGACGTAAATTAATTTGGTTTTTAAATGCAAATTTTAAGAAAAATTCTAGTACATTAGAGAATACCCATGCAAGGAATTTAAAAAAATGGCCATTTCATAAAATAAAACATTGTCCAAATGACTTGAATGCTGGAAAGAAAAGAAACCAAAATGTTATCCCCAATCCGACAGAGATGCTGACAATCTGGAACCTTTACAAGCTTGTTTTCTTGTTGTGATCAAAGAAGTTGATAGCATAACTGCCTGAAGACGGCGATGCTGAAGATTGGTCATCATAATTATTGCTGAAGTTACAGAGAAGCCCCGGAAAGCTGTACTACTAAATAACTCAATTAGGATAGTATTTTATTTATTTAGATTTTTCAAAAAAAAATTACAAAATATTATGTCATTTGGCTCATAGTATTTTTCCCCCTAAAAATCAAATAAACCGATGATGGATTTATTGGCAGTGGAATGAAATAACTGTCTTCTATCACAGGATCAGACACCCTGGTGGAGCGGTGCTATCAGAGGGAGGCCCTGGAATAACCTCTGTGCGTAGCATCTAGCCTCTGGAAGCCACACAAAGGACAAAGGGTGTATTTTATATACAATTCCTGAACCTTCCTTAGACACAGGGCATTCTTTTCACCTACATCTCAATCCACCTAGCAAGCAGATGTGACCATTATATGGTGTAAACAGTCAAGCCTTTGATTACTAGGCAAAAGGTTGGTGGTTCAAACCTGCTAGAGAGCACCTCCTAAGACAAGTCTGAAGAACTGTCTCCAAAGGCCATCCCTTGAAAATCCCAGGAAATAGTTCACTTTGCACAGATGGGGTTGCCAAGAATCCTAACTAACTCAATGTCAAATAAAAACAAAAAATATGAATTAGCATTCGTCTTCTTGGGATGGTGCCCGGTCTCTAAGGAAGGTTCAGGAATTATTTGGAGGCTTAAAGGAGGAAAAAATTAAAAAAATAACAAGTTGATCTACTTATGTGTTTCCCATTGTGCCTCTGTTTTATCTGTACTGTTGCCTTTTTCTTTTATTAATCAATAAGATAAATTCCATTTAAACAAGCATCAGGAGAGACACGAGGTCATTTTATAATGTGCATCCTTGGTAATTCTGTAATAAAACTCCTCTTGAAAGGGGCCAGTGTGACCTTGCATTTACACCAGTGTCACAGTATTAGACACAAACCTCTGTTCAATTTGTTACAGAGAAGAGAAAGGAAACAATTTTAAGTATTTATTACTTTTCATTCAAAATCATCCCTTCGTCTTACAATGAGTTCGAGATGGCATTTTTCAGGTTTCAGATTGGGTGACATCTGAGGTACTGTAGTTAAGAACATTCAAAAACTCCTCAAGGCTGCAGCTGAACTCCAGCTGCAAGCGGGCTTGAAAGGACCCATTGTCTTTTTTTTAAAATAATTATTTTATTTGGGGCTCGTACAATTCTTATCACAATCCATACATCCATCCATTGCGTCAAGCACTTATGTACATTTGTTGCCCTCATCATTCTCAAAACATTTGCCTTCTACTTTAGCCCTTAATATCAGTTGTTCATTTTCCCCCTCCCTCCCCCCTCCCCCCTCCCTCATGAACCCCTCATAATTCATAAATTATTATAGTTTTGACATAAGTTACACTGTCTGACATCTCCCTCCACCCTCTTCTCTGCTGTCCATCCCCCAGGAGGAGGCAATACTTAGATTTTTGTAATCAGTTCCCTCTTTCTACCCCACATTCCCTTCACCCTCCAGGCATTGCCCCTCTCACCACTGGTCCTGAAGGAGTCATCT
>NW_022107407.1:12761117-12768654 GCF_000313985.2 Echinops telfairi | reverse complement strand
TTCCCCACACTCTTATATAAATATATTTACATATGTACATTCCAGTCTTAAAACCTCTATACATACCCTTTGTCCCCTAGTTCTTTCCTCTATTTCCCTTTACTTTCCTCTTGTCCCACTATCATGTAACCCACCTTCATTTGGGTTACAGTGATTTCTCTTGGTTAGATTGCCCTTGCTGAATCCCTACCAGGCCTCTCACACCCTCCTTGCCACTGTTTTTGGATCACTGTTGCTCCCCTGTCCCTGGGTTGGTCAGCACCACCTCCTTACCACCGCCTCCCCTTCTCGCGTGTCCCCCAAACTGTTGGTCCCATTGTTTTCTCCTCCAGACTATTCATCCAGTCTATCTTATCAAGAGAGATCTATAGAGCTAATAATATGCACCAAAAATCAAGCCATAGCAAGATAGGTGATGAGTGAGAACACAGCAATAGCAAAAAAAAAAAAAAATGAAACCCATTACCCATAGAAGAATAACTTAATTAAAAGATAAAATTTTTAAGCAGAAAGGAAAACCTGTAAATAGATCATGGTCTGATTTTTTATCTCTAGGCATGTCCTTCAATCAGGTCTGATGGGGTACCATGCTCTGGCCCCAGAGTCTGTCCTTTGTACTCCCTCGGGGGCGCTCTGCTCTGCTCCCACAGTTGCTCTACCACACGCTTTTTGTGGTTTGCATCGGTGTCTCAGGGTCAGTCTGGGCCAGTCCCGATACTGAGTCTCCAGTGTTGTCGCCCTAAGAGCCCAGGGCCATCAAAAGACAGCGTGTCTCATGGTGGGATCAGCCATATTGTCCACTCTGTCTATTGGCTGTTCAGAGTGGGGATGTTGTCCTCCAGGCCTGGTGGGTCAGAATGTGCTCAACTCTCTCTTCCTCCCCCTAAGTGCTCCCATTTGCTCTGATCAGACATGCCCCTCTCCCCTAGCTGCAGCTTCAATACTGTCCTCTCAAGTAGATTCTTCTGGGGAGAGGGGCAGTTATCCACGTAGCTGACATGGGGGATGACCCATTGTCTTGCACGTCTCTCAGACAGGAGCATTTTGGGAATGAGCAGCCATGACTAAATCATCCTGCAAATGGGAACTTTCCTTCTAATGATTATGAATAACACAATCAGACAACCATTTCAGCTCGGATGTTTGTTGACATCCAACAAAACACTGGAAGACTCTTGCTTCAGGCATTTATAAGCCATGCTGAGCGAGTGCGCGTGTGCAGGCACATCCAACGGACACCTTTAATCACGGGTGAAGTAGTGATCCATGCCCCCATCCAAGTCCCTAGTTTGTGAAGGAGCTGAGATTTCAACCCAAACCGAACCACAGACCCAATGTCTGCATCCCCAAAGCACAAGCACGCTTTTCCATCTTGCAGTCTGCTGCACCATTGCTATTGTCTCTCTCATCGAGGCTGCAGCTTTCCAATCTTACCTCTGTTGTCCGCTGTGATTAATTAAAGGTGGTGAAAACGGTTAAGTGCTCAGCCGACAAGTGAAGGATGGAAGATTAAATCCACATCGAGCTGGAGGCAGCATGGGTTGTGAGCCACAAGATCAGCAGTTGGAAACTCCCAGGCAATCCCCAGCCAATCTGTCTCACAGATTAGAAGAGAGATGGGATGATCTACTCCTATAAATAGTCGTAATCTCAGACAGTTCACTCTGTCCTACTGGGTTGCTTTGAGTTGAAGTCAACTCAATGATAGCGAGTTTCTAGGTGTCTTGGAAGCAAGGAAGAACATCGACTTCCCCAAGAATAGCCATTAAAAACCCTACGGAGTATTCAGTGTTCCTTGGGCAGACATGGGATCACCATGACTCAGGATCAATTTGAGGGCAGCGTTTTTGTTCTTTGTTTACATGCACGCACACGGTGTTTTAAAGAAATCTGACTGAGGATGAATCGGAACCAGCAACAAAGTCATTTTGGCTATGGTCTAGCCAGGTTTGTTCTTATGCAATTTGAAGAGTGAAGGAGGCACCAGGATTTAGAGTTCACTGTATGCTCAGGAAAAAGACATTCCTAACCACATCAACACAGTCTGCCGTTGAAATTCCAGCTTGGGGCTTTAATGTGACTGTGAAGAGGTTAGAGTGCTTTATATCCCAGAGGACTAGAGAAGCATGTGGTTCAGAGGTTGACAGTGTGCCGACATGCTGCCAACCTGCGTATGGGAGTGGAAATGGCAGCCAAACGAATGTTAAGGCAGGATGCTTGTACCCGAGACAGGGACAGCTGGGGCACATAGCAAGTAGCTCCCTCCACCTGGGAGTCCCTGCACTAGCCAGCAGTTCACTGTCATTTAAAGACACAGGTCCATCTGGTATCATGTCTCCTGGCTACAAGAAGGAGGTCCAACTTTGAATTTTAATACACTTTGCCTTTCACTTTACCCCTGAAGAAAGAACCACAGACATTACAGACCTTAAACTGCAGCTAAAACTGTAGTTTTGAGAGCCAGACAGAGAATTCTGTTGGAAGCAATTAGTGAAAGACCACCTGATTAGAGTGTACACCTCTAATTTAAGCAGAATGCAGGATCACACTTCTCTCATCCTCAAGGGGCTAACTAATTCCAGTTCGCCTTGTCCCTGAATAAATTATCTGGAATATCTACGAGGGTGGTAGAAAAGTCTAATAATGATGTCTTTACTAAAGCACAAAGAAAGGGGTTTCACTTAATTCCCTAATGAAGCAAGAGAGAGAAGTTCAAGGGTGAAGGGGAGAGGTACGATGTGAGACTCATTGTCAAGAGAGCAGTTTTTCCCTTCCTGTATTCTGCAGAGGACTGTATGCTAACTCCAAAGGGAGAAGTCTACAACCAAGCAAGAAATAAAATGCTGGGATAGAAAATGTTAAACAGGTTTTATTATGTTATAATTTATTTTAAAAACTTTTAATAAGTCAAGGTACAATGTGAGTCTCCAAAAATAAATATTGTCTGTGATGAGCCAGAGTATCCATTATGGATTATTTTTGGTGCGCTATAGGGACAGCTCAAGAGACAAAACACGCTGCCTTGTATTTAAATCACAAAATCATTTAGAAAGACGACTTCCTTGCTGGCCCCGTTAGACTGCCATCTGTCTGGCACACGTGTCAATCCTTCATAATGATATGTGACTGGTCTGCTACTTGAACCAAGATGGGGAAAATCCCAAGGAATGTTGCTTAGGGTTGCTCTTAGTATGTTCACTCTTCTTCCCTCCTGTTTCACTCCTTCCTTCTTTTGTGTCTTCCTGCCTTTGGTTGTTCTCCCCACCCTTTCTTTGCTTCTCATGTCTATTCTCTTTCTAGCAGTTTTATTGGTGCATAATTTAGTTCGCATACACTTCAAAAGTTCAATCATTCAATCATAGCAATGACAAATGTACAATCATTACCATGTTTATTCAACTGGGCTCTGTTGACTGGAAGTGTGGGGGCGGAAGTCAGTGGGGGTCTGCCCAGCTCATTTATATTCTTGAACATAGAAACTTTTGGAACACATAAAATTACTCCTAGTGATGTCGCTAATGTCTAAGCTTTAGACTCTAAGGGGTGTTAAGGGGAATGCAACTTTAAAATATGGAGACAAAAGAATACTGAATCCTACTAATCATTGCTTGAACGATAGATCCAATTTAGATAAATTTTAGAACATCCTCCTTCTCCCACCATGGTTCAATCACCTTTAAAATGAGTTGCACAATTCTGGTATTCCTTCCCTGCTCCTGTCTTCCTTTCCCACTCCTGAAATCCCCCTTCCCTTCCTATCACTCACTGCCACTCCTGCATTCCCCACCAACCCTGTATCCATTATTATCTCTATGCATCCACTCCTCCTGTGGGTCACAAACTGGAAAATCCAACAGAAACAATTAAAACCAAATGTGAAATAGGGTGGTAAGGATAAAATAATAATCATAATATAAAGACCAAATTACAAATAATGAGTAAGAAAGATATGACCTTCATCAACCTTCCAAAAGCCAGGGAAGAACTTCTGTCATGGACCAAGGAAGAGATACTTTCACACAAGACCAACTCAGGTCAGGGCTCTAGGGAGGTCCTCTGGCCCAGTATCAAGTTCAATTCAGCATATTCAAGATTACAATGGTCTCTGCCTGACAGCAAGGTTGTTTGAGACTCGTGTCTGTGGCTAGAGTGGATCTGCCAGCGGCTCAGTCTCACCAAATACTCCGTAGATGGGTTTGGGGTCCCCACTGTCCTCTGTAGTCTTCTGCAAACTGGGTGGTCATACTTTTAACTCTGTTACTTCATCCTTTGCTATATTTGATTTTTTTATTGCCATCTTTGGATCACATAAGCTGGTGTGCTTCTTCCGTGTGGAATTAGTTGACTCCTTGCTGCTTGTTAGAATACAAGCCTTTAAGAATCCAGACACTATTTCAGTTGATAGTCAGACACCATCTGCTTTCTTCACCACACTTTGCTGTAGCACCCTTATCTTTAGTAATCCGTTCATGAAGGTGAGCACAAAGCAGGGCCATGTTATCAGAACTAAGTGTTCTTAAATTTGGGCAGAGGGTTAAGTAGGAGCCCAGGCTCCAGCTTCTTTTCAATGGGGTTTGCAATGTCTGAGCTTTACTTTGGCAGTCATCATAGGACAAAAGCACAACCTTATAAGATTAGCTGTATCAATAGCAGCCAGATGCCAATCAACAACCAAACAACCAGAACACACGCACCCAAAAAGAAAAGACAGAAAAACAAAAACAAAATAGCAAGAAAGCAAGCTACAAGCAGGAAAGAAAAAATCCATATAAACAAAGAAGTACAGCATTGTCAATCACCCCCCAGGGGTATCTGTTGACTGCAGTATCATCATCATCATCATCATCACCATCATCATCATCATCATTTTTCCCGATGACCCAGCACTGCAGACACTCGGTGTGAGGAATATATGCGAATACAGTTCCACCTGAGCCACAACCCATGAGGTTTTATCCTGTACTGTTTGCTCTCTTATTCAACTGGGCTCTGTTGACCGGAAGTGTGGGGGCGGAAGTCAGTGGGGGTCTGCCCGACTCATTTATATTCTTGAACATAGAAACTTTTGGAACACATAAAATTACTCCTAGTGATGTCGCTAACGTCTAAGCTTTAGACTCTAAGGGGTGTTAAGGGGAATGCAACTTTAAAATATGGAGACAAAAGAGTACTGAATCCTACTAATCATTGCTTCAACGATAGATCCAAGTATGAAGGAAAGAATGAAGACATCTGACTGTGTACAGACACTGTGCTAAGATTTCTGAAAACCGTCAACACTTAAGTGAAGTCTATATAACAAAACTGAAGAGAATTTACTTGCCCAAAATAAAGGCACCTTAGCCTGAGTGGTTAAAGAACTATTTAAACTGTGCATCCACATGAATTCCTTTGTAGAACTATGTATTATTCCGTTTACCAACACCCTAAACCATCACACTAACAGGAAATAGTGAAACGTGAAGTCTACTTCAGTAAACACATTGTCAAGTAACATGCTAAGCTCCTTACCTATGTTACTTCTTTCATTCTTTTAAATAGCTGTGTGGCAAAAGTGTTAGGAAACAGGATTCTGAGATGAAATTATTTGACCATGGACAAGTTAATTAGCTAGTTAACACAGCCGCTGATATTTGAATACAAATGATACTGTCAACCCCCTGTCTCCGTGTTCAACTCTGTACTTTCCCAAATCGACCGCCTCTGCTTTTAGTCTATGTCCTAAAACTTCAATGCTTTTCCCACAATTTGTGTCTTCCCTGCAGGCAAGAGCTTCTAGTACTACCTTCATCCCCTGCTTCCATGATTGGAATCCTGGCGTTATTCAAATAGGTATAATCTACATCTGTTTAGAATGTGCTCGCCCTTCCCTCTGTCATCTCATCTTCTCTGTGGGGAGTCTCCCACCCAATGTACTGTTGCTAAGTGTCCTAGCCTTAGTTCTGACTCTTAGCCACCTTATGCACAACAGAAGAAACTCCGCCTGTCCCTGCACCATCTACACCATTGTTAAGTTTGAGGCCACTGCTGCAGCTGCTGTGTCAATGCCTCTCCTTGAGGCTTTCCGTCTTTGCCACTTCCCTGGCAGAACAGAATGCTGGGAAAGAGTCTTACCAACTCTGGGTTGAACTGGGAATAGGGGTCCGGAGCAATGATGCAAGTTAAAGCAGAAAGTTTAAAACAACAACAGTGGAAAGAAGCCTAACATTCCAGAATTGCTTTATGATTTACTTCATCTAGGGGTAGTCTGTACATAAAGGAAGCAGAAATAATAGTGAAATAACAGCTTATCATTATATGTACTTATAATTTATGTTTCATCTTCACTTTATGACAGATTTTAAAACAAGAAAATCGTGACATTACTAACATTAGTAAAAGTTCAATTCTAATTTTATATTATTGTGCTCTGCAGTAAGTAAGAATTTGGAGAGAGCTAAGCCAATATCTAATTTGCAAAGAGTAATTCTGAAGACAAACTCTCAATTCTGTTTTTCCTTTACACTGAACATTTTGGTCTCATTTCCAATAGGGTCTAGCTGACCCATCCAGGTTTTGATAAAATAGAATCATTTCTTTGAAATCACAAATACATAAATTTATGCAAACATTATCCTAAAAGCATCAAGACATCTCTCCTTCTTGCAACTTGACCTACTTGTGCCCTCATTCTTTTTTTATATATTAAAAACTATATTTTCCACTCTGCACTCACCCACCTTTACAATGACATGATTTCTTGTTCCTTGATGCCTGACACCCAAGCCCTTTGACAGCTCATGGTCACACATCCTGGTATGCTTCTTCCATGTAGGCTTTGTTGCTTCTGAGCTAGTTGGCTGCTTGTTTACCTTCCAGCCTTTAAAACCCCAGATGCTATATCTTTTGATAGCCAGGCACCATCAGCTTTCTTCACCACCTTTGCTTATGCAAACATTTGTTTTCTGTGATCGTATCAGGAAGGTGGGCACCCACTGATCTGATTTTTAGTTCTTTGATGTCTGATAACTGGTCCCTTCTGCACCTCGTGATCAGACAGGTTGGTGCACTTCTTCCATGTGGCCTTTGATGCTTCTCAGCTGGATGGCCACTTATTTATCTTCAAGCCTTTAAGACCCCAGATACTATATCTTTTGATAGCCGGGCACCGTTAGCTCTCTTCACCACATTTACTTATGCACACATTTGTCTTCATTGATTGTGTCAGTAGAGCGGGCACCCACTGATGTGATTTTAAGTTCCTTGATGTCTGGTAACTGATCCCTTCTACACCTCGTGGTCAGTCAGGCTGGTGTGCTTCTTCCATATGGAAGCCTACCATTTCTTGACACTGCTTTCTTTTGGGCTTTATTTGTTAGGTGGGCTTTCTACAGAAATATATCATATACTAGAAGGATTTTCCAGTCTTACATGATCCTCAGCCTGCCCCCCCTCCCACCACCACCATTATCCGGCATCAAATTCTAGTACAAAAAATAAAAATCATCCAACTTGAACCACATGCAGCTGTGTGTGTGTGTGTGTGTGTGTGTGTGTG
>NW_022107407.1:12747685-12760509 GCF_000313985.2 Echinops telfairi | reverse complement strand
CACTGTCACCCCTGGTCCTGAGGGGTTCATATGTCCTAGATTCCCTGCGTTTCCAGTTCCCATCTGTACCGCTGTGCATCCTCTGGTCTAACCAGGTCTGCATTCTAATAGTGCAGCTCGACAGGGTTGCTATCAATCTGCAACAACTCAATGAGACCTAACAACAGCAGCAACAATAGCTTTACACCAAATCTTGCTCTTCTTCAAAGATGCAAAATAGAAAACTAGGTTTCTGATGCAGAATAAATGGCCCCAGAAAGGAACGAGAGTACAAAGGAGAAGGAAGGGAGAATGGAGAAACATCAAAGGCGTGGACTGGTTTCCTACAGGCCCTATGGACAGGCAGTAGAGACCGTGTGGACACTTACAAGGTAAGTAAAATGAAAATAACATATTTTACTGAGTATCAATATAATTAAACATAAATATTATTTTACAGTATTAAGAATCACAATGTCTCTCACTCAATTCAGTGTCTAAAATACTGTGACTTAAAAAGAAAAAGAGATTTTTTCTGTGGAACTCTAAACCAAAGTGATAAGAAACTAATTCCTGATAGCACTTTCTCATTCTATCTTTTATTTTCCTTCTTTAAATTTTAAAAATAAATATAGGGTTAAAAAAGGTGTTCTCTTTAAGTAGGACAGGGGAGAAATCCAAAATGTTTCACCAACTAGGATGCTTAAGCCATTTATACACAGCACATTTCTTTAGAGGGAAGAGAATCATTCATGTACCATGTGAACGTGTAAACACTAGGTGTCTATTTGTGACATACACTAGAGAATGCTGAGGTGCAAGTTGAGAATAGGGTTCATTATTGGCAAGGAAGAAGATTCTGAAACTCGGGCTTAAATGCTGGACTAGTGTCCACAAGGAGAGCAGGTGGAGGCTGCTTTCTCTCACAGAGATGCAGAGACTCAGAAACCTTCGGAAGCTGTTCTATTCCGGTCAGGTCAGTGCTATAGGGAGTTAAAGGGTTGCTATCAGTCAGAATAGAATTGCTGGCATGGGGAACATATAAAGACATGGAGCAGTATGGCAGATTATGAAATTGTGAGACATTTGCTAGAGATTTTGGTGGAGATTTTGAGAGAATGTTGGTAGGCGAAGGTAAGAAAGAAGAGGAGAGTAGCAATAGAAGAGGCAAGAGAGAGAACTGGACAAAGATTGTGGAGATGAAATGCTGTGTGAAGGAGTGAGGATTCTTGCTAAGAGAGAGCTTAATGGTTAGTAGCAAAATATAATATGAAAGGGTTTCATTGACGACAAAGTGAAAACTGCCCATTGGCACCAGTCATATATATTTAGGAAGAGTTCCTTTTTAATATATACAAAATAAATGAGAATTTTTCCTACCTATAGATAATTATCAATTACAAAGAACATATTATGTGCCAGGCACTAATCCAGGAATACTATACACTATCCCTCATTTATTCATTTAGTGTTCACAAAGTTTAACTTGCCCAAACTGTGTCCTGAAGTCAGTAGTTGAACCCAGATCTGCTGGAATCTGAAATCCTTGCCCTTTCTATGGCAATGTATTGCCTTCAATTTTTAAACTTTATTGCATACTAACAGAATATACTAATACAAACCACAATATAAACTTCTACTGATGACTTAAGGGCATCGTTATGCTCATTTCCTTATTTAGTTAGGTCATACTAGCTTTACGTGTCAACCGAGAGGAACACATATGTTCTCAATGCACCGCATGCACAGCCATCACCTGTGGAGGCTTGAATGGTGTTATGGTAGTTATGACGCTGAGCAGATTTTAGCAGAGCTCCCAGACAAAGAAGAACTAGAAGAAAAGGCTTGGGAATCTGTTTGTGAAAATCAGTCCATGAAAGCTCTGTGGATCGCAAGTATCAGGTGGTTTTCTGTGGGGTCCCCATTAATTTGGTCCAACTCAACGACAGCAGGGTAGCAACGACAACTCCAGGACTCCACACTACTTTGGCTCTTGACACCCTGGCATCAACATTCACAGGTTTTATACTCAGAGAATCCTCCAGAGCTATCAACAGAATTTTTGGTTCTTGCTGTCAGTGATTTTTGGTTTCAAGCATCTGGCAGTTTAAATCCTTATTCCCTGGAAACTTCACTTTTTCATACATAAGAAGGAAACCATTTGTAATTCTAGGGCTCTTCGGTGAACCAATGAAAATATGCCAGAAATCACTTTGTGTCTTGTGTTGAGCATGCAAATAAATGAAAGCAATACTATTCCTTTAAATGTGTGGCTCCTCAATATCAAGTGAAGTTGTGAAGTGTAATAAAGCCTCTTAAAGTTGTAAAAATAAAATAGGAATAATCTAATTTGTGAAGATTTCCAGGAGAATATTGTTGGATTCTGAACTAACTCATGGGCTCAGATCGATTTCCTTGTCAGAAACCTGTGTACATTTCAAAGTCTTCCTAAATTTTTTCAGTTTTAGCAATCTGGAGACAAGGTTACTGAATAGCTACAGTTTCTTTTGGGAGATGTTATTGTATTAAAAATAACATATGTCTCAGAGCCTTACAGTGGAAATAAATGACTAGTCTTAATGTCAATAAAGCTGCCAACTAGGACCCTCCTTGTCATGTGAAAACAGAAAGGAAAGCACTGATTGGTCAACTCACCCTGGCTTTCTAAGAATGCTACCTTCGGGTGTCCTTTGGAACACAGTGGTCAAGGAAAGAGTCTGTTTTAGACAATTCACCTCTACACACACACACACACACAAAGGAAGAAATTTTTTTTCAAAGCACATGCAAATAAATGGAAAACTATTCCATGCAAAATACTTTTTAGTAAAACTCAGCCTATTTAATTCTCCTGAGTAAATGTGGAAAGACAGCAAAGTCTACTTTAAAAATGCAATGCAGATTAGCAGGTTATTGTACTTAATTCACTGAAGCATAATATTGTTTTTCATTTATTTTGTTTTATTTTCTATGTTATGTTCTTATATTAGCAAAGGTGGGGAATCAAAAAGACTGTAGCCACTGCCTATTCTTACACAACCTATACAAACACCAGAGAAAATGGTGGTTCAAGGCCACAGGGATTAGCTTAAGTCCCAAGAGGGAAATGGCCCAGCTTTAAGCCAAAGCATATAGTCCTGGGTAGAGAACAATGAGACTGTGGGGAGAAGCCTACTGAGATAGAAGGATCATCAGTAAGATCTTGAGGGAAATTAAGAAAAAAACCAACACATTTTAATTGGGCCTTGTCATGGTTTACATGAAAATAAGACAAATTGTCATTTATTTCTAGCATTCTGGGGGGGAAAAATCAAACACCAAAATTTAATTCCAGACAGGACACAAAGTAATTCTGACGATGTTATAATTGATTCTGCAAAATATGCATTATGCTGAAACACTTAAAATAACAAAAATATGGGGGTTTTTTCATTTAAAAGGAGGAAATGCAGAGACTGTTCTACAAAAATAATAAAGCAGATCAGTGAATCCACTGTCCAAAATTATGAGATGAGTTATTAGCTTTGTTTTTAGATATGACTTCTCCTAATGAAGCAATGTAATGAAAACATATAGTATAGGGAACTGCAGCAATTTGCAAAGTAAAAGTACCTTATATATAAGGCGTTACCATTATTTATGACTTTGCCTCATTACATTAACGGGGACATATCAGGTAATACATGATTTTGCCAAGGAATTAAGCAAACTTGATACAGTTAAAAACTGCGAAAGACTCTATGCAAGTTGAAAAATTATCAGAGAAAGAGAACTCAACTATTTTCCACTGGGTTCACTGTATTTCCAATTCCTATCTGTGCCAGTGTACATCCTCCGGTCCAGCCAGATATGTAAGGTAAAATTGGGATCATGATAGTGGGGGGGAGGAAGCATTTACGAACTAGAGGAAAATTGCATATTTCATCGTTACTACACTCCACTCTAATTTTCTCCTCTCCTCCCCACAGCCCTTCTGCAAGGGGATGTCCAATTTCACCTGGATGGGCCCTGGGTCCCCACTCTGCACTCCCCCTCATTCACAATGTTATGATTTTTTTTTTGGTCTTTGATGCCTGATACCTGACCCCTCTGCCGCCTTGTCATCTTACAGGCTAGTGTGCTTCTTCCATGTGGGCTTTGTTGTTTCTCAGTTAGATGGCCCCTTGTTTATCTTCCAGCATGTGGGACCCCAGATTCTGTGTAATTTGACAGCTTGGCACCATCAGCTTTCTTCACTGCATTTGCTTATGTACCCACTTTGTCTTCAGCATTCGTGTTGGGGTAGGCTGGTGTGCTTCTTCCTTGTGGATTTTGTTTCTTAGCTAGATGGCTGCCTGTTTGTCTTCAAGTCTTTAAGACCCCAGATGCTGTATCATTTGATAACCGGGCACCATCTGCTTTCTTCACCATTTTTGCTAATGCACCCCCTTTGTCCTTAGCGATCGAGTAGGGGCAGGCTGGTGTGCTTCTTCCGTGTGGGTTTTGTTGTCTCTCAGCTAGATGGCTGCTTGTTTATCTTCAGGTCTTTAAGGCTTCAGATGCTGTGTCTTTTGGTAGCTGGAACTCTGTCTCTTATGCGACCTGGATGAATGTCTTTGTTTTCGGTTAATTTTCAAAGGGAGTGTCAGTTGCCATCAAAATTTTTTCTTGTGCTGAAATTATTTTCTTTGGCTTTGTATGCAACAGTCAGCAACTCTCCTCCATATAGATTTATTCCCCTAAACCTTTAAGGATAAGAGACCATGGATCTACAGTGCCAACCCTCCAAACACTTAACATCATAAAGATTTCAAATTCAAATAAAGTAACACACCTAACTCCCAACTCTGAAATTTCCCACCTGGCTTTTATTCTATTTCTGGTTCCCCAAACCTTTCTATTCTTTGCCCTCTGACTGATCTCTTGGAGGAGACATGCTTTATCGTTCTGGATATAGTCCAAGTCTCTGATCATCCGCAGTGCATCCAGGAAGTTCTAGTTCAGTTAGCACCCTTTTTCTACCCTAACATCTGTCCTGTAAGCATGAAATGGTAATTAAGCAAGCACACAGTCAGATCACACTGCATCCCTGGCAAAGGGATTTAGTGTGATCAGAGAGACAGAGTGCCTCTTTCAGTCTAATGCATGCCTTGATCTTTGGTAGGTAGATTGAAAGATAAAAAGCAAAACAAAATACTTTGTATTAACTGCCCTTTTCTCTCTCTGGGAAGTACATGCACGAGTGCACGTGAGTGTAAAGGTCTGGCAGATTCACAGGAATCGTCAAAGAGCATGTTTGGCACAAAGTCATCTCACGAGTAATTTACATGTTCCTAGCTGTGAACCCTAGGCTGCTCTTCACCCACCTGCACGAGGATTTAAAAAATGCTCACCAGCAGATCTTTGTAAAAATTTATCTTCACACTTAAGTGTCACAGAGCACAAACTGTGGACCAAGTTTGGTCAGCATCTTGAATCAAACTGCAATTTACATACATGTCCAAATGAGATTTTTCTTCGGTTCCTCTCCATTTATCTCAACATACACACATATATATACACCCATGCATGTGTAAACCTGTACACACTCAAACACACGTGCAAACAATCACAAACATGAAACAACACTCTAATGCTATTAATGCTGACATGCACACAGAGGGAGAGGCAGAGATTCAGGATGATATTTGTCTTTCAGAGACAAGCTGGTGGGGCACATGAATCCAGGGGCCCCTACTACACTGAAGGATGAATAGCATGCAGAGAAGATAGCAGTGTTTTGTGTGAAGGCCTCTTAAGGTACAGCCAGCTATTTGCCAATTTACCTATATATAGGGCATCTTATTGTTGTCTTGGGACTGTTACGAAAGAAGAGAAGTCAAGAAACTTTGTAGAGGACTAAGCCAAACTTGACATCTCAAGGAATTTCTTATTTTGCCATCAAAGTTGTTTATCTGCTCATACTTCAAATTTACAACCAACAGAGAGTGTAGCAAATGGCTGGCGCAGGGGCAGCTTGAGAACTCACTGACATTTCTCCTGCTAAAGAAGTGTGAGAGGCCCAGCAAAGCCAAGAGCTTCACTTTGTGAAGCACCTAGGGAAGCAGGAGGGTTAACAGAGTCTTCATCACAGACCTCTGCTTTAGGCTGGGTTAAGAATGTCATAAGGTGCATATAGTTATAGGTGTAATATTAAGGCAGTTGATGGACACTGGACCTGTACTCACATAGTTACTCAATGCAAGAACATGTTGTTCTATTAAATTGGCATTCCATGATGCACACCTTCCTGACACGATTACTGAAGAAAAATGTGTGCGTAAGCAAATGTGGTTAAGAAAGCTGATGGTGCCCATCTATCAAAAGATATAGCATCTGGGGTCTTAAAGGCTTGAAGACAAACAAGCGGCTATCTAGCTGAGAAGCATTAAAGCCCAAATGGAAGAAGCACACCAGCCTGTGTGACCACGAGCTGTCGAAGGGATCAGGTATCAAGCATCAAAGAACAAAAAATCATATCATTGTAAATAAGGGTGAGTGCAGAGTGAAGACTCAAAGCCCATTGGTAGGCAAATGGACACCCCCTTACTGAAGGGTTGTGGGAAGGATATGAGCCAGTCAGGGTACAGTGTAGCAACGATGAAAAATATAATTTTCCTCTAGTTCTTAATAAA
Source organism: Echinops telfairi (assembly GCF_000313985.2). Classification (NCBI taxonomy): domain Eukaryota; kingdom Metazoa; phylum Chordata; class Mammalia; order Afrosoricida; family Tenrecidae; genus Echinops; species Echinops telfairi. The sequence continues at coordinate 12,753,877 of NW_022107407.1, read as the reverse complement.
TGCTTCCTCCCCCTGCCCACATGACCCCAATTCTACCTTACAAATCTGGCTAGACCAGAGGATGTACATTGGTATACATAGCAACTAGAAACACAGGAAATCCAGGACAGATGACCCCTCCAGGACCAGTGGTGAGAGTGGCGATGCCTGCAGAGTGGAGGGAAAGTGGGGTGGAAAGGGGGAACGGATTACAAGAATCTACTCATAGCCTCCTCCCTGGGGGATGGACAGCAGAGAAGAGGGCAGGGGGTTGGGGGGAAATGTCGGACAGTGTAACATATGACAAAATCATAATAATTTATGAATTATGAAGGGTTCATGAGGGAGGAGGGAAAATGAGGAGCCCATATTAAGGGCTCAAGTAGAAGGTAAATGTTTTGAGAATGATGATGGCAACAAATGTACATATGTGCTTGATATAATGGATGTATATATGTATTATGATAAGAATTGTACGAGCCCCCAATAAAATGATAAAAAAAAGAACTTCACAAGGAAATTTTCTATTGAATCTTCCTGGAAACCGCTGACTTTCCCATTGATTTCAAGAATCCGGTCTTCAAAATTTCTTCAGGTGCTATAATCTTGTAGGGACATATGGTGAATAGGACTCTTTTGAGTTGAAAAGTTGTGTTTGAATTAGGTGCACAGGTGTGCCTTCAATCGTGGTGAAAGTTGTTCAAGGGAAGGCTTTTGAAAGGCCTTTTAATTATCACCACACCAGGTGTGGTTTGGTTCTACAGCCTAGTTTCCTTTACCAGATCACACATGCTTCGGGCGTGCAAAATAAGATGCTTCTAAGCCCAAGTTCAGGGTAGCAATATTCTGTATCCATAATATATCCCTGTGTCAAGACCTCCAACAAAGCTGGCAGTTAATTCCAGCTCAGGAAGCTTTAGTTAGTGGATCTTTATTCCCCAGGCATAGCTTTTAGATAAAAGACATCTGATATAAGGGCAGAAATACCATCAGCATGCTTGGCTATTAAAAACCCAGGTAGACTTCAACTCAGTAAACCAAAAGATGACCCTTATTCTAATTTCCGAATTACCTACTTCCTTTGGATTAAGCTAAATTACTGGTAGTGAAGTAGTTATGCTTTGGACTGTGATCCTAAAGATCAGCAATTCAAAAGTACCATGGGAAACAGACTGGGTGTTCTACTCTGGTAAACAGAATCTGAGAAAATCAGAGCTGGCAATTCCACCCTCTTCTATAGGGTCACTGTGAGTCATCATTAAGCTTGGTTTGGGGGTTAGGTTAAATTACTAATAACATGCATTTCTTTCAGAATACTCATGTTTGCTATTTCCCCCCCCACCCTTCTTACTTACAACAAAATGCAATAAATGGTTACTGAGCTGAGACCCCCAAAATGCCCAGGGTTGGGCTGAGCTGGGAGTTGAGCTACCAAGATGTTGGTCCTTGCAGCTTTCTGTTGAGGGGTGACAGACAACCCTCTGTGTATTTCAGGGTTCCCATCCATAGATGGAAATCACAGTTACAACCTCAAGGCTTATTGAGATTAACTGATAGCAATAAACATATAGCCCTCCTCACAATGAGCATAACATTTAATAATATGCACAGTAAATGCTAGGTTTTGTATTTATTGTCATCATTTAATAGCATACAAGTTAGAAAAGCTGAGTTTTGCAAACAAACAGAACCTTGTGAGATACTGGCAAAAATATACTCTGAGAAGTATCTTTTTTTCCTTTTAGGGTTTATACTCCCCATCAAAAAAGAAGGGAGATAATTATTTTGATGATTAGTAAAGGGAATGACTTATTTATCTCTCTTTGTTATGCAAAGGAAACCAAGTTGACAAGAGAATGTTTCCTTTAAAGAAGTATTCCTACTAATAAATGAAGCAGGTATGATAGAATATCATATTGTAACCCCAATGAAATAGTGGGGCTAGATAGTAAGCATCATTGGTGTCTAAAACCATTGGGCAAAAAGGTTGGTGAGTAAGTCTTTAGTATATGGATCAGGCTGAAAAACTAGACAACATGGATACTTATTAATCAATCATAACATCACAGAGTGTATGCTAGACTGATAAGATAAGATTTCCTTTATGAATGTAATGGGAAAGTATCCTAATATTCTTATCAGAACCTTGATAAACCTCTAATATAACATTTGTAGAAAATACAGAGTTCTGAGGAAAATATCAAATGACATGACAAGGGAGGAAATCAGCAAAATCTAGAATGTGAGACACTGCAGACAAACGACGGAGGTCATGCAGTCAGTGAGTTACAGAGAATGCACACAGTGGGGGTGGGAGGAAAAGCTAAATAGAATAAAAGGAAGAGACCCAAGACACAACAATCTAATGCAACTATAAGTCTTGTTTGGATTCATAGTTGAATAAACTATGCATAAAATAAATTTATGAGGCATTCAGTCATATTTTAGTCATCTGTGGGTATTTAAATGAACCCTGGTTGTGTAAGGGTAACATGTTGGGCTGCTAATCCAAAGGTTAGCAGTTTGAATCTCCCAGAAGCTCTGTGGTAGAAAGACACAATTTCTATACCCTGGAAGAGTGACCATATTGGAAACTCTACCCTGTCCTAGAGGGTCACTATGAGTCAAAACTGACTCGATAATAGTTTTTGGCATGGTTTGTGGATATTTTATGACATGGATTTAGGTCTAATAATACTGTTGTGGTTAGGATTGTGGTGAGATTACATTTTAGAAATCCACATTTCAGTATTTTTATGAGATTTTACATTCCTTTTATATGCCGCAAAATTATCCAAGAACGAGAGGAACATATGCTTGGTAATTGTATTAGTCTGGGTACTTTAGAGAAACAAATCCACAGAAACTCATGTATAAGAGAGAGTTTCATATATAAGTTAAGTGTGCATCAAGAAAATATCCCAACCCGGTGCTGCCCAGGCCCACAAGTCCAACATTAACACATTAACCCATATGTCCAACACCAGTCCACAAAGTCCTCCTCCATCTCACAAAACACACACTATGATGCCAACTGCAGAAGGAAAGCCGAGTCAGTGAACGTGTAAGCATCTCAGCGCTGGCAGGGGTCTCCACACGGGGGCTCCAGCACCCAGGGCTGCATCAGGGTAGGTCCATGTGGCTTCTTCTCTCTTCTCGGGGATGTCTTGCAGGGATGTCAGCTGAAGGAGGGAACTGCTAAGGCAGCTATACTCTGGTGCGACCATCACAAAGCAAGATAACCCAAGAACTCGAAAGGCGAGTCACTTATCCCTCTGTCCTTCAATTAATCCCACATGTGTTTATCGGCCAGGTTGCCATAATAAACTAACTAACTCAGTAATAAAACAAGATTGGTTATTCTTAACTTGGGAGTTGAACACTTGGACCTCATCTTCACTTGTGTATATGCTTTACAATGTTCAAAATAAGACATATTTAAAAAGAAAAAACGTCCAAAAGTCATTTTTTTAAAAAAGAGAAGGATAAGAAAAAATAATGAGGAATAAAAATAAAATAAGAGAACCTAATTAATAGGGCCTACCGCAACAAAGAAAAGCTACTGGGTCCAAGCAGCTTCCTAGAGGTAAAGCTCATTATCTTGGTGCATTTTCTGTGGTTTAGGACAACAAATCATCATTAAAGTGCATACACTTTTCTAGAGTTCTTATTAAAAATGGCATTACTAGGCCCTGCTACTAAAATTATGATTTAGTAGACCTTGGATGAAGATGAGCAATCTACATGAAGGGAATCATACTAGGTGATTCTAATGTAGTTGAATCTGGAGGCACTTTTTATAAAACACCGTTTTAGGGGCAGACTCTCCTGCTAATAGTTTCAGAAATGAGCATAGTAGGAACGATTCCTCTTTCAGGGTAGTCCCATGTAGCCAAGTTCAGAGACAAATGCTTAAAGAACAGGGTCAAGTTATATGTACTCAAGGGGAACGCAAATGGTTTTAGGACCTGCAGACTTAGGTGTAACTTAGCAAGCTATCATATCTTTTCAGGCAAGCAGAACAATGGTAGAAAGCCAGGTGCTATTGACAAAAATTGTCTTGGCCAACTAGAACCATAATTAGGGAGGCTGAGTTCATGAGACTACTGTTTATTTCAGCAGGTACTCCACAGTTCTTATGGCCTCACCCACTTGCCATTGGAATAGGACCAAGTCTGTCATCTGAACAACTGCCTCCTCCCAGGGACATGGGAAGTCTGTCTTTCCCAGTGGTCATTGAAATTGACTCCTAGCTGATGTAATTGGGCCCTAAAGAACCTACACACTCAAGTATTCTCTTCGTTCTTGGGGGCCACACATTCTAGATGGCAGGACCATCTAATGAAGAAAACTGGGTGATTTGAGAAATAGATAACTTTTGTGTGTATCTTATGCCTCTGGGAGTTCTGTGTTTACCTGTTGAGTAGTTAAATATATCCTGACTACTTCAGATGATAAAACATGCCACAGGCCTTGACAGCATTCGATCACTCTCAGATACCTTTGCTTACTTATTCTTTCATATGTCCTTCGGATAATTTAATTTGCTGGCTTCCCTTGTCCTTGAAGGTGAGGCCCCCTCAGTACCCCCAGCACGTTTGCGGAGAATGCCACCCTGAGCAAGTGCAAGTTAGTTGTGCCTCTGTACGACACAACCATGAGTAAGAAATGAATGATGAAGCTTTGTAAAGAGATACAAACTATCATTTATATCACTTTCTTATAGCAACAAAAGGGTCTAAAGTATAAGCAATTAAACAAACAGATAAAACCCAATGTGAAGACGTCTTCTGTCCTGATTTCTGAGTATTCTATTTTATCCAAAATGCCAAGGAAGTATCAAAAGACATTAAAAATGTGAGCTCAAGTACAATTTCTATGATACCTATAAGAAAAATGAAGCCCATTGGTTGTCTTTACATTGAGAAAAGTAAAAGACTCCCTCCCCCCCCAACTCAGGTTTCTAAAACATGAGATGATCTATGTCACAGTGAAGACAACTTTCCTATGATTGCCACACCATTGCACAGTTCACACAGATGTTCTCATGGATCCTGACAGCCACTCTGGATTAAGGATCAGGCTTTGAGTCTAAATTGAGTGGAAGACAACGAGTTTGGAAGGGCAGCAATTGAAAGCCACCCGCTGAAAGGTGAAGCAGGTTTTTTCCATAAAGATTTATAGTCCGAAACACCCTAAGAAGCAGTGCTAGTATGTCCCAGAGAGTTGCTATGGAATGTGAATGTGAATACAGAATAAAGCATAATGAACAGAATATATGCTTTCTTGATGTATTGGGCTAATTAAGATAACAGTAACAAATATTATGTTTGCTTGCTTGCTTTCATATATAATACAGTAGTAATTCTATTCAAAGCCTGCAGGTAACAAGCTTTCTTCCTTTAAAAAATATTCTGCATACAGATCCCATCAGGACATGCCAAACCAGAAGAGCAACGTAACACGTTGCAGAATCCACAAAGAGACTGGACCATATGCCAGCCCTAACCAGAATTAGCCCGACCCCCACCATGGAAGGGAGCACCACAGAAAATGGAAATAGATCGTCTGGTGTGAGAAAGGAACTGACCTACCACACCACACCCAGAAGGAAGCTGAAGCAAAGGAAGGAGGAGGAAAGGAGCGGAGCACACCTGGGCCCACCAAGCCCAGAGGACAATAGCCCAGCTCGGAGGGCCCAGTGTACAGAGAGGACCATATAGCTGCCTCCATGGCAAGATGCGACATCCTGTACTGACCCATGGCCCTGTACGGGACAGCACTGGAGACACAGTGTGGAATGGGTGACTGAGCTGACCCCACCACACTGAGGCAAAACACTGGGAGGCATGTAATGGAGCAGCAGGGAAGCAGAGCAAGGAGGTCCTGAGGGAATACAAACCATGGACTCTGGGGCCAGGACGTGGAACCCCATTAAACTCGTCCAGAAAACGCTCCTAAAGGTCAACAGACCTTGAAATACTAACAGGCTTTTTTTTTTCAGCCTATTTGTTTTGTTTTTTTCCTTTTTTCTCTTCTTTTAAATTTTGTATGTCAGTGGATTTTTTGATTGTTAGCTTGTCAGTGCTGCTGCCGTCATCGCCATGTTCTTATGTGCCACTTTGGTACTGTGCTGTCAAAGCCATCCCCAATTTTATGCACATATTAATATATCTGCACATCCACCTAGATAAGAGAGGCTGGACAAAAAAA
>NW_022107407.1:12740388-12746316 GCF_000313985.2 Echinops telfairi | reverse complement strand
GGGAGGGGGGAGGGGGGAGGGAGGGGAGGGGAAAAAAGGAAAGTAAGCTAATTCCAAGAACCCAAGAGGAAAGCAAATTTTGAGAATGATGAGGGCAACAAATATATAAGTGTGCTTTACACAATTGATGTATGTATGGATTTTGATGAATTGTATGAGCCCCAAAAATGATTTAAAAAATTCTTCATATAATTATGTCCTTATTTGTATGTCATTATTTTATCTCTCTATTTTCTCCTATTTATTCCTTCCTTCCCATAGTTTTCTTTTTTTAGACCTTTTGAACATACTCTGTAAGCTACCTTTTTTCCCTTCATATATTTCATTTTGGCTAAAACTTAATGCCTTCTTTTCTAAATTCTGTCTTGGTGAAAGGGACTGTCTAATGAGGGTGAGGTAGTTAATTTATTGTGCCAACCTGGCCAATAAACACATGTGGGGCTAATTGAAGGGCAGAGGGATAAATGGCTCAGTGAGCCTTGCCTTTCGAGTTCTCAGGCCTCTTGCTTTGTGATGGTAGGACGAGGGTGCATTTGCCTTAGCCAGTTCCCTGCTTCAGCTGTCAAGGCTCACTTCGTGCAAGACATCCCCAAGGAGAAGCTGCATGGACCTACCTTGATGCAGCCCTGGGTGCTGTAGCAGCCGTGGGGAGACCCCTGCCAGCACTAAGATGCTTACAGGCCCACTGATTCAGCTTTCTTACTGCAGTTGTGTCATAGTGCATGTTTTGTGAGATGGAGGAGGACTTTGTGGGTTGGGGTTGGCCATATGGGTTAATGTTGGACTTGTGGGCTTGGGCAGCACTGGGTTGGGATGTTTTCTTGATGCACACTTAACCTTTATATAAAACTCTCTCTTATACATGAGTTTCTGTGGATTAGTTTCTCTAACATATCCAGATGAATACAATGGGCATTAAGGAAGTCTTATGAAAAATACTTTCATATGGGCTAGTTTTTGGAGGATGAATTAAACTTTATTAGTTTGACTTTGCAGACGCTGCCTGCCTACGTATCTCAAACATTTTGTTTTTTGATAACTCAGGGTGTTGATAATGTTGCTTTTCCTGTTCTGTTCATTTTCATATAATGGAGACCTGGCACAATATCTCACAGACATTGTAAGATATTGGGTTGCTTGCAGAAGAGGTGTTGTTTGAAATGTGTTTTATTCACTAATGATTTTATTTTCTGCTTAAGAATGGAATCACATTCTCCTATATATAAATTATCATATTGAGTATAGTGTTGTAATGAAGCTTATTTGAATTAATCCGCCTCTGTGGAAGTAAATGCACCATGCTATACTGCGGAGCACCTTGTACTCAAAGTCACAGTCCTGTCGCAAATGAATGGTCCCATTGTTGAAAACTCTGCATTTTTTGAGACATTTTGACTGTTTGTCCCTCATCTGTCAATAAGTACTCGTCAATTTTTTTCCATGAATGATCTCTGTTGGACACATGAGCCAGGTTTCCTGGGTCATAGGTACCAGAGCTCAGAGTACACCCCCCAAACAAGATATTTTATCTGTATTGTGAAGAAAGGAGCTTTTTGAATTCTTCTCTCTATTAATATTATACTTTAACTGAGTGGTTGAGAAATAAATCTTTAAGGAAAATGAATGCAGTAAGGTTCCTTTATATATGCTGAGCAAATAATCACAGGGGATGAATGATATAAAGAAGAATGTGGTATTAGAATTGGAAGAAGGAAGACTTATTAACAACCCGTGACAGGCAGATGGCACACCTATGCTTACTGGAAGTGAGGGGAACTTAAAACACTTGCTGATGAAGATCAGGAATTGCAGCCTCTGGAATGAATTAAAACTCTATGTAATGAAAAACAAAATTGTCACAACTTAACCATTGGGCATGGAAAGAGGTAAGGTTGCCGTTGTCAAGGATTTTATCTTGCTTTGATCCACATTCAATGCTCATGGAACCAGTAGTCAAGAGACCAAACAATATACAGTGAACCCTCGCCACTTCACGCTTCGACTTCCGCGGCTTCACTCTATCGCGGTTTTTTGCATAACAGCACCCACTGCCTACACCCGCTCCTTCAGAGGAAAAAGATGGCGACCCACCTGTAGAGTACATCCCTTAAGTCATTTCATAGGCTATTGATTACAGTATTTGTAAGAACTATGTATAATAATACTGTATGTGAAATATGTAATACTGTAAACTAGATGCCATAAATAATATAATAAATAATAAATGATAATTGTAACGTCCAAAATGTTTTACTGTATTTTCCCTTTTTCGTTTAATAAATTGGGTAATACGAGTGTAATGGTGACTAAAGGGTGTTTTTTCAAGTCCTCTATGCTCTAACTACGAAAATACTAGATTTACAAATAAGGAATCCTACTTCGCGGAATTTCAGTTATCACGGTAGAGTCTAGAACCGAATAACCGCGATAAAGAGGGTTCACTGTATCGAATTAGGTAAATCTGCTTCACAAGGCTTCTTTAAAGTGTCAGAAGCAAGCATGTAACTTTGAGGACTAAGGTGTGCCTGACCCAAGCCATGGGATTTTCAAAGGTTTCGTACGCATGTGAAAATGTGACATTGAATAAGGAAGACCACAGAAGAATGAATGCACTTGAAATATGGTTCTGGTGAATAATATTGGAAGTACCATGCCTGTTTGTCAAAAGAACAAACAAATCTGTCTTAAAAGACATACAGCCAGCATGCTCCCTAGAGCAAGCATAGCAAGGCTTTCCCTCACGTACATATTCTCAGGAGAGACCAGCTCCTGGATATGGACATCATGCTTGGGAAAGTAGAGAGGCAGTGAGAAAGGGGCAAACCGCTGACAAGGTGATTGACACAGTGGCTCCAACGATGGGCTCAAGTAGAACATTGTGAGGATGGCATAGGACCAGTGGTGTTTCTGTAACACACAGGGTTGTTATAGGATATGGAGCTGATGCAATGGCACCTAACAACAAGATTAACTTGTGCCTTTGTGGACTATTTCACATACACTGCCAAACATCCCTGAGTATATGAACACAGGAAAAGACCCCCTTCTATATATTTCAATAATGAAAAAATGTCTTGGATAAGGTCTTTATTTTTTATTCTAATACCCATATCTTTTACCTCATAATATCCAAAGTACTACATATCTCATTAGTTTATCTCCTAAAATATATCTCATGCTTCTCTAGTCCCTGCACCACCACCCCAGGCCAAAATATTATTTTGCCGCTGTCCAAGCATTGACTGGCCCCATACTATTTGCTCTGTCTCAATTCCTCCCCAACCTGTTTTTGATACAATTTTAAAATGAAGCTCTCGATATCTCAATCTGATCTCTGCTTAGCCGTTTGCTTAAAATTCATGACTGCCTCAAAGTCATCTCCAGAAGATCAATATCCTACCGTACCTGCCTTCTCCTGACTTTCCTGCCTCCCATGTCATCAGACGCTCCTTCGCTGCCTGGTCTCCATCAGACCGAGTGCAGGGTTTTTCAGCTTCTCCATCGGCAGCGCTCCCTCCATGTGAGAGTTTTGGATCATGCCATTCCCTTAGCCTGCAACGCTCTTCCCACATGTCACCTCGCATTGCTGTCTTCAATCAGCGCCTGAACCTGTTTTAGACCTCAGCTTAGTCCTCTTTGGAGTGGATAACAGCACCATTGCAGGTCCTCCCAAGAATTCACCTCATATTTTAATAGAGAAATAGATAAACTTTACATCTTCTCTGCCTTGTAAGGGAGACACTCTCCATCATTAGGCTATGTGGGGAGTTGTGGGTAGCAGTTAGGCTTCAAAATTGAGAATGTCACACCCTGGCAGTTTCAAACAGTCTCTCACTGCTTAATTACCCCATCAGCTAGAGGTAAATTGATACACTAAGGCTCCCTTCCAATCCTTAAGACTTAATGACTGAAATATGAAGGCGTGTTCAAATTTTCAATATAATCGATATTCCCTCTGAATGATTTATCTGGTGTTTTATCATTTTATATCATTATATACAAGGTGTTACCCCCCCCCAAAAAAAAAACTGGAAAAATTATTTTCAATGTTATGTACTTATTATTATTTTTTTTTACAAAACAACATTGTCACCTTCAAAGTATTCTCCCCTACACTTCATACATTTGCCAAATCTGCGATTCCATTCTTGGAAACATTTTTCAAACTCATCTGTTTGGATAGCTGATAGCACCTCCCTTCTTTTCCTCTTCACCTCTTCTATCCTCAAATCTCGTTCCTTTCATGTCCCATTTCATTCATGGGGGAAAAAAAAAGAAGTTGCACAGAGCAAGGTCAGGTGAGTAAGATGTGTGGGGCAAGAGAGGCAAGCTTTTTTTTTTTTTTTTTTGGCCAAAAGTTGGTACACTGTGAACACCATGTGAACAGGTGCATGGACATAGTGGCAAAACCAGCCCCCCATCTGCCACAACTCAAGCCTGTTTTTCAGACATTTTTATGCAATCTTTTTCCAAACCTCTAAATAGAAAGCTTGATTAATAGTCTGACCTGGTGGTACAAATTCCTAATGCATTATCTCCCTCATATCGAAAAACAAAACAAAGAGAGAGAGAGAGAGAGAATGTCATCTTGATCTTTGATTTCATTTGATGAGCTTTTTTTGGGTGAGGTGACGATGACTTGATGACTTGACGATGACTTGACTTCCACTGACTTGACTGATGTTTGCTTTCAGGGTCATAAAAATAGCACCCATGTCTCATCACCAATAATGATGTTGGAGAAAACGTCTGGGTCACTTCAGAGCTGATCTTTCAAAGCGCAGCAAGAGTTCACTTGACACTTTTTGCCTGGTCAGTTAGAACCTAAGGGAAAAATTTCACAGCCACCCTTGTTATCCAAATTTTCTGTTAAAATTCGCTGAACTAAGCTCCTAGATAGTCCAGCTAATTTCCCCAGCGCTTCAAGGGTCAGTCAGTGGTCTTTGAGCACTAGTGCACGAATTTTGTCAACATTTTTGTCCATGTGGGAAGTTAATGGACATCCAGAACGAGGTTTATCATCAACTGACATTTCACCTTTCCTGAGATGAGAAAACCAATTGGACATTTCAGTTATTCCTATAGTGCTGTCTTGTAAGTTGTGTTCAACATTACAACAGTTTCTGTGGCAATTTTTCCCGAGGAGGAAACAGAAATTCACAGGCACATGTTGTTCTCTTAAATCAGCCATCACATTGGAGTGAAACTGCTTTTACAAAAAAACTCAGTGATCAGAGAGAAACTTCCCAGGTGACACCACTGGGTGCACTAACTCAAAGCAAGTTGATGGATGTTCGCCTGGTGGGGAAAATGCATATTATGAAGCTATGCCCAGCAGAGTCTTTATCTGCTTTTTAAATTTTTTTTTTGGTTTGGAACCCCTCATATGCTATAATTACATTTTGACTTAGAAAAATGTAAGAGTTCTGGAAACTATCTTTAATTTTCCTTTACCTTATTTGTTTCTGTGCTATTCTATCATGACTCTTCCTTCTCTTCTAGGGGCACACTTGTGGTTTAGGAATTCTAAATTAATGATACTGGAAATTGAAGAGTGGCTTGCAATTTCTCTCTAGTGTTTCTGTCAAAGAGTACAGATACTAGAAAATATGTGAGCATATGTATAGAGAAAAATTAACTAAGAGCTGCTGTTTACTTAACTTCTAGTATGTGACAGGTATTGATTTAAATAATTTAAAATATTAACTTATTTAATATGCACAACAATATGAGTTAGGGAAATTCTACTACCATCATCGTGTTGATCTTCACAAAGTTATTATTATTTTTTTTTCTTTTTTTTTTTTAACATTTTATTAGGGGCTCATACAACTGTTATCCCAATTCATACACACATCAATTGTGTAAAGCGCATTTGTACATTGTTTCTCAAAACATTTTTCTCTCCATTTAAACCCCAGACATTAG